>NC_063277.1:10819718-11128384 GCF_910591885.1 Bombus terrestris
CATCGTTTTGTCCCAGACGTCCCTTTCAACGAAGGCGGATGATTAAGTCCTCGATCGAATCCCATTTATTTTCCGGCAAGAAACCCCTTGGGGCACAGGTGCGATGGCCGACCACAAAACGAGAACATTCGTACAAAGCTGCTTGCGCAATCGATTTATATTCTCTCGCCAAAAAACCTATTTTTCTATGCTTTCGCGGCGCGTTGGCCAGCTTGTAGCTGAAAGCCTGCTTTTCGAAATCTGCTTCGAAGCATCGGTTAACAAAGAAAATAACGCATTGCTGGATTAACCATGAAACAAAAAAAAAAAAAAAAGAAGAAAAAAGAAATAAAACAAGCTACCGTTTGCATGCCACGCAGGAAAAGTGTCAGAAGTGGCTTGGCTTAGCGGTGAAACGATAAACCTAGGTAGTCGAGGACGTTGGTAGCTAGGCGAAATCGGGATTCTCTTTCGATACTGATTGGATCGTCGGTAAATGTTTTCCTAGTAGAAGAGGATATCTATGTAAGTTGGCAAATCTGTGTAGTTTTTATCGAGAGATTTTGCTTGCTTTCCTCCTCTCGTTTGATAGCTTTTTGGAGAATGTTTTGTGAAAAGTTACTGAAAAGTTATGTTACGGGCTGAAAACATATATATGTAGATGTTTTCTAACTATATAAATCCTTCCTATGCTACCACGTCATCAGTTGAAGTTAATTTTACTTTTCAAAAACGACATTATCTCCGATAAAATCGATCAATTTCTTCGCTGTGTCTTTGTTTTAACATATTCAAATACTTTTTAGGACTAAATTTCTTTTGAGCTAGCAGTACTTATATTGACAACATGAAAACCTACAAGTCAGCAAAATTAATATCTCTCATCCAAAACCTCTAAACGCACAAATAATTTACGAACTAAAACAAGAACTAGCTTAAATATAAATATTTTCCCCGTGTTAAACATTTTCTACCTGTCACTATCCGATTATAAAGGTATCATTTAGCAGAAATATCAAACAATTGAACTTTGAATAATATTAAAATCATACATTTCAAGACCAAATTCCCGCCAATGCAACCGTACGTGTGGATTCAGTGCAGGCCGATTCGCAACATGTATTCGTGGATGAAATTTTGAGGAAAGATGGATGGGCAAACAGACTTCCGGCGGAGCTCATAGAAATGCTGAAATGTGCTTGGCGAACTCGGAATAATTTCGATTTCAGTGGTCGTTGCACGATCGTTTACACGGGCGCATACCAGCGAGGATATTTCAGTACACTGTGAGGTACGGGGCATGGCATCTTGTTTGGACACTTCTTTAAATCAATTACGAGTTCCTGGCAGGCAAGTTCGGCGAGCAAGTAGCACACTTCCACCCCTACCAGTTTAACGAAAGTTCGGCGAACGCCCTCCTCTCCATTGCCCTCCGCGCGGAAACGTGGCATCAAACTCTCGGTTTCCGGATTGTTTGCTCAGTGAATTCAATCGGCGCATTTGCGATTCAGATGATGATCGGGGCAGCTTACGCTCGTGAAATTCGAATATCACAATTACCCAGCCTTAGGCCCCTGGTAGGGTCAAATTTTCAAAATTCCACCCTCGCCTCTGGTTACACTACTCGCATTGCGTAGGTTGTAAGTGTGCTGGTCATTTGCAGGGCGAACACGTTGATTCAAATTATCTTTAATACGTGTATGATGCGAAATGCAATATGGTACTGCATGAAGCACCGCGTGCAACTGAATATTCAGAGTAATGTTGCGCTTAATGAGGATAGTTATTATTATTAAGAAATGTTTCGAAATTACTTGAAGCGGTAGACTTTCATTTATTTATTGTCTTGCCTTCTGTAGAATAAATCTTTGGAAATTTCTAACAAATCCTGCTAGAAAATAGAATATGTAATATAATACGAGATTTTGTTTTTTAAATTAGCAAAAGCATTTATCAGGGAAATTTTAGATAGTTAATATAATTAATTTTTAATCTTGATTAAATGTGATTTGAAAAAATTACATTGATTTAATACGGAAAAATAGTTATAAGAATTTCAGTGATCTACAATTAGTAATCAATAAATTAAAGAAATTGAGTGATTTAAATTTATAAAGACAAGCGCGCTGATGATTAGCGCACTCTAGGATCGTCTCTGAAACTAGTCAGTGCGACAGTTGTGATCAGCTAGTGGGTATGTGTGAAGTGTTTCTGTGCTTTCCATATTAATGACATGATTTTTAGTGATTGGAATAGTCTTTGGTCGTTTAATTAAAATATATGGTTTTATGAACATTTCTTGGATAATATGGACAACGTGTCAGTATCAAAGGTACAGTACACCTGTTGCTTCTACTTACATAACCTCAAAGTGCAAACGCGGTACTTTGTGCATCGTATGGTTGAGTTAGCTGATACTTGTATAAGATAATTTAATATTGTAATTTTAAATAATTATAAGATCTATCTATGTACTGCTCTTCTTTTCCTAACATTGATTTAAAACATTAGAATTTAATAAGTTTAATTTTGTTATGATAATTTTTAGGCATAGTGATTATTTTGTTCTTTCAACATTTCATAAATTTAAACCTTTGGACAAAGCCATTGTTTATTATATATGTTATTTATTTTTCAAGTTATAACCTTCTTATAAAATCTTTATATTTTATCAAAGAATATTAAAATACTTCTAGGGTGTCTTTGTACACAAAGGTGCTTATAAGATCGGGAATAAACAAACAAAATTTGAACCACCAGATTATTTAAATGCATCATGGTATCTTACTTATAAAGAAACATGGGAAAGCATTCAAAATGCTATAGAGGTATTTCTTTTATATTAAATGCTAATACACAAGAGACATTTTGTTATCATCATTTTCAATAACATCTTTCAAAATTATAGACTATAAGGTCCAATATGTTTCAACAAGTTTTAGATGACTTACAATCTTTTGTTTCCAAGATTAAAGATAAACCAATAGAGGAATTTCAGAATGAGATACAGACAGCTATTTTATTAACTGGTAATATAATTGAATATATATGTATCATTTTTTCAAATTTAATGACCGGATTTATGAAACTACTGGCATTGCAGGAGTTAATGTTTCTGATCACAAGATAATGTTTCAAAGAGTAGTTTCTAAGCTAAAACCAATAACAAATCATATTGCTGTTATATGGGGTAGAGACTCGAATAATATAAAGAATCTCACAGAAGAATCAATTTATCAGTTGATGAATAATGAAAAGGTACTACTTCAGTTAGCGCAGTTACCAAACTATTAGAAATATGCAGTATTAGATGTTACATGTAATATATTTATTTATAGGATGATAAAGATATACAAATTAAGAAAACCCACTGTCATATGAGGAATCTAAAATTATGGCACCAAGAAAATTGTGATCGAAATGATCCTCTGGTTATAATGATAACTGATTTTGAAAGTTCTTCTCCTGCAGTACTGCATGATTTTATCTTAATATTGAGGTATTAGAGTCTCTTGATTGTATATTTCTAATGTCACAGACTCATCGGTGGCTTATTTAATTAATATTCTATATCTTTCAGTTCATATGTCAATTCAATGAAATTTATTCTTATTTTTGGTGTTGCAACTACTTTACATGCCATCCATAGATCTTTAACATACGATGTTACATCAAAATTGAATGTTCATGTAAGCAACAAATGCATCATAGAATTATAAATATAATAAAGAAGATAATAAAATATAGAAATTTCTAAAATACAGTCACTTTTTAAAATCATAATTTTTGTTCAGGTATTCCATATGCAAAAACAAATTAATATTTTATCAGACGTGTTAGAAAAGACTGTTTTTTGTACAAATATCCCATTTAAATTGACTGGACGCGCGTTTCAATTTTTAACGGATATCTTTTTGTTTTATGATTTTTCGGTAGAGAGTTTTTTACAAAGTTACAAGGTATCGGTTTATTTCATTCTTTCTTTACAATTTTTTTTTATTTGCTATATACGACTTTTTGTTTAAGTTATCGTTACGTTTTTAGATATGTATGATACAACATTTTTACGCAAACAATATAAATTCTCTCTGTTGTCAACCGCAAAAGATAAAAAGCAGGATTTCTTCTTTAACAGATGAGGATTGGGTGGAAATTAAAAAATTGCCTTCTATAGAAAAATATATTAGACAACTTACGAATGATAAAAACAAAGATGAATTGCTTAATGATAACAGGTTTAAGGTACGGCTTTATACTTACATATTTAACTCTTAAATGCATAGTATCGCTATTTGGCAAAATTATATGTATATCCTAATATAATAGAAAAATAAGAATTATTGAGAAATTTATAAAACATATAAAAAAGTCATGATATAGATAAAACTCATACATATATAAAATTAATATTGATTTATACCTAGATCTTGTTATAGGAAACGCTGATGCAGCTCTTAAATAATTTTCATCAATATATGCACCGATTTTTGTTAATACTCAAGTGCCTGCACGATCTCATGTCGACATTACCAAATGCACCAATGGGTAAACAGGTACAATCTAATAAAAAATTATCATTTTTCTCAGAATAGTGCACCCAATCTACATGCAATAAAATTTCGATACGTTTCGACAAAGTTTGGAAGATTTAGAGAATCTCCTTTTTAGATTTAGTTTAATACCATTTTAGCTACGTGAATATTACACAAAAGCAGTTTATATGAGTGATTTGAGAGAATCTCAAGAGTACAAAGAATGCCTGCAATTGCTAAGTTTTCTATCCAAGAAGGAATTTCTTGAAAAATTGAACTCTTTTACAACAATTATGGAAAGTTCGAAGGACTCAATTATGAAGAAAGTTAAAGTAGATCTACAGGACCGTATAAAAACAATCGAGGAAGCTAGTTTAGAAGTAGCTTTGAAACCTGTCGATATCGTTTCTACTGGTGAAAAACTCAGTCGACTTCAATTAAAAGAGGTTTGGAATAAAATTCAACGTTTTTCAGCTGACGTGTGTATTCTGGAAAAACAAGAAAATTATAATATTTTGCTTTGTGTTCCGCTGTAGAAATTATTGAAAATGTCCCAAACGCAATCTCGATCGCCCTATAAGATAGCTCAACAGGATTTGATCGATTATTTAGATCAAAAAGTGTTTTCTGTGTACCTTATCAATCCTCATTACGTACCTGGGAACGAGATATTTTGCTTCAATGATGGCAATTTAGCGAAACAACATGTTCGCGGATCTTTGAGAGCAGCGATACACACAGGATTGAACGATCCACATGTGTACTTAAATGTAAGTGAAACAGAAATAATTTTTATGATGTTTGTGGTGTGCACGTTGCATGAGTTTAATTAAAGTAAATAAAATTATGCTTTGAAAACAAGATATTATCTGGGTGAATTTATTAATACTAGAATGTCGAAAATTCTATACTAAAATTCTATAGTACTAGATTCATAATACCATATTATCCAGAATTTCGTACTATTTTCAAAGTAATTAATTGAGAGTATGAAATTATTTTCACGAGGAATCAGAAACACGGTACTTCAATAAACTCTTCACTCAAGAAATCATAAAAATCATCTCCTCATATATTTTATGAAAGAAATATCTTCTCCTCTTCCATGAATTGTCTGTGTAGATCATTTCTGCATACCATTCGAAATATAATTCGTTAAGAAGTGTTCGTGATCCTCATTCAATTGGTTTCGTCTGGAAGACTCGCGACTTGAACGAACGTTCGTTCCCCTCTGTTCGTGTGTTCATTGTGGCTTACGATTCTTCCGATGCTATCGTCTTCACCCTCTATCGGTGGTTGGATATCGATTATAGATTTTTCGTAATGGGAAACGATGCCGAGGTCTCTGTCTTGCACGTTGAAGTTAATTGGAAATACATATTTCAGTGCGAGTGCTGCAAATTGGAGAACGACGACGCCATCCCATCCACGCTGCCTGACCTCAGTATAATTTACAAGTTGCACTTAGAATCCAGGAAGCTGATCAATATGTACGACTGGTTACAGGTAACAATCTGTTTCGTGTTTGTGTTTACAGATTAATACATAGAGTAACTCACGAAAGTATTTGTACAATTACCATGAAAAATTTCTGTGCATTTATATATCGTATACGTTTTATGAAACATTTAAAAATAATATTTTCTTACATTTTTTTGTTTTAAATAATAATATCATTAAATTTTCAAATGAAAATTGTTTGATTCTATGATGGAAAATTAAAATATTCATAAGCACAGTAATGAGACACGACAATACTGATTGTATTGATCAAACTTGAAACCAATTTGAAAATGTATACAGAAGATAAAAGATACTTATTGCAAACATATATTTAGCAGGAAATTACAATGTTAAGGCTTATTAATATAATGGATAACTGAGTGTTTAAAAATGTTTGTGACTTCTGCAAAATATAGGTATATTTGTAATAAATATATTGTAGCTTCTAGATGCATTTTCAGATTTGTTGCAAATTTTATCATATATTCATGACTATCGTGTCTCATTATTTGTGTTTCATTACTTGTGTCTCGTTATTCTCGATACTAATGAAATTTCAAAATGTTTTGTATAACATAATACATATTATGTAACACAGTATGTACATAAAAGGTTTCTAGAAGTTTTCGAATACTTTCGTGAGTAACTTATGCGTTCGTTCGTTTTGTGATTTTAATCGGACTGACGAACGAGTGATTCACGCGAGCGCTGTGTTATAAATGGGGTCGAACTGGAAAGGGGCTGAGGGTTGTTTTATTTTTTCGCGGTCATTAAGAGCTTGGAAATTCACCTGGTGTAAGCATTGGACAAAGGAAATTAAAGTCAAAGTATATGCATACGTAAGTGATCTCTAAATTACGTGGAGCTGTTAAAGAAATGGTAAGATGGAAGAGATAGTACACGATAATATACTTTTATAAATTATTGCTTCGTGTAATTGAGATTAAACTCTTTCCTTCAAATGATTTAATATCCCTACATATTTGTCTGTAATTACTTTGCTTGATGAATATAAGTGATTTCTGCAAGTATTTTTACATTTAGAAATATGGGGATTGTTGATACATTCCTGAATGGAATAGAAAACGTGTGTATATATATATAAGTAAAGATCGAGGAAAAGTTTTTCAGATGAAAGTTATTTGATTTTGTGATGGAAAATAACTAGAATATTAGACTTGTTTAGTTGTTATTTATTGACATTTTAATATGAATGTCCGTTTTTTGGTAGAACCCGATATTTCTATTATTTCCAACGTATTATATATTTCAGAATATTTTTATGGATATTGATGACATATGTCAAGTTTTTAAAGAATTTTGTTAATTTTATATCTATTTCATAAATCTATTTTACGTTAATGTAAATATATGATGATTCGATGTTACGTTAGCATAAAGTTTTAACTCAATGTTATAGTTTAAGTTGACGTACTTGTTTATTTACGAATATACATATATGTAGCGACGCATTTTATTCTATTTCGTCGGGGTAGAAAATACGAATGTATCGTAATTTTTGTTTAGTTTATATATCGATTTATTTCTGCTCTCGTGATATAGAATTAAAAAAAAAAAAGAAATATTTGTGGAAGTTTCAAAAATATTATACAGTAAACATAGACAATATTAGAATTACCAGCAAAAAATAATCAATTTTCCAATAAAAATTCAGTACATGTTTTTATATGAAAATTTTGATGATATTTTGTATAAAATATTATAGATAAAATTAATATTCTAATTATTTCGTTCCATTTGTTGCAAAGTACATTTTATCTCGTTACGTGTTAAATCATAAATCCAAGCACTTTTGCGTCGCCTAATCCCCGACATTTATGTTCCTTTATACGAATACGAAAAAATTACGCCATGAAATAGCGAAATGACTGGAGACAGGAGCATTTTCCGAGAATTCCATTTTCACGGTCGTCGACCACGGTCCGTAAGGTGTTAAGCCACATTCGTATACAAAGGCAGGCTTTTAATGGTATAACAGGCTTCTGTTTGCCTTTAAGATACAGTTTATTACGCTAAAAATACTCGGCTAGTCCATACAATTCTTTTTACTAAATATTTCTTTGTTTGAAATTCGTATTTAACGAAAGAATAATTTAATTAATTGTTAATTGACTATGAATTATTTTAAACAATAATATGCACGAACGCTATTTTGTTTGGTTTCTAATTTTCTTCGTTTACTCTCTGACTCACATACAATATTTATTACATATCGATTATTATTATGTATCGATGGTAATTCAAAAAATTCAAATGTGCAGAAAAATTCTGCTTATTGAATATTGTTTATGTTTATGAAATTTGCATTTTTAAGGATGAATAGGCTTTTTTATGAAATCTCTTTTGATTTAAGCTCCTTAAACGAATGACACTTCTACTATAATTTCCTAAGACTCTATCATTTTTATTTGATACTGTACGACTATATTATCCATCTCTTCATCGCATTTCTTCTCGAGCATAAATCGAATAAAAATAAAAATGTGCTCTTTACTATAGTTGATAGAATATTGTAAAATTATTAAAGTATCATAAAATAAATTGAATAAATTGAATATTATAAAAATAATTGCAACCAAAATGCGACTATCTTTTGGAAAAAGACTTTGTAATCTCTTAAATTAGAATGTCGTTCTTTGCACATTAGAAATGCAGGCTTTAGATTATACATTATCTTTAGATTCTTGCATCTACTGCTCTAATTCAAACATCCTTGCATCGTGCAGAAAACTATATCATTCTAGCTCTAAAACAGATACTCCTGTAGCTACCACAAATAGTTATAATACTCTTGCAGGCATTTTTAATTATCGTGGATCCAGTGGGCAGTACAAAGGAACAACGGGACGTGGACCCAAAATTACAGTATCCTTTTTCATTTAGAGGTTTTCTCACGTCCGTACGATCCAGGAGTAATGGAACGTACGAAGATTTGTCTAACCGCGGTACGTTTGAAATTCATATCATAGCTCGTAATGGTGAAATCGTAAGCTCGTAGTGGTTACTCGCCGGGATCGTATGCCTTTTGTTTGAATAATTCACACGGGAACACGTGTGAATTTTATGATGGTTCATGGTATCCTTAACGGAGATTTAGAGCTCGTTTTACTCAAGCAGTCGCCGAATTGGAGTTCCTTGGTTTCATCAAGAGCTCACGACAGAAAACGGACCACGTTAAGCGACTCACATAATTATTTCTTAGTCGATAGTTTTATTTTTTTTTTTTTTTATTTATAAATTTCACTTATGTTATGCTTTATATTTGTGCAGAGAAATATTTCTCAATTTTTTTACAAACGTAGCGTATACACACATTTGGATTAGTACACGTGAGATTTATTTTGTACTTTTGTAACCTGCGTTTAATAATAATAATAAAAGAAAAAGAAACAGGGATTGGTATTTTGTCATTTTTATTTTCTTCCAAGAAATATTTTTCAACCTTTTTCGTTTATAAATCTCTTTTCTATGTATTGTTCTATGTGTTCCATGTATTATACTTTCCTAGCGTGAATTCTAGGACGAAAAAGAAAGATATCGTGTAACTCATTTTTTCTCACAGAAATGTTTCTCAACCTTTTTTAATTTTTAAATTTACCTTAAGTCCATATTAGCTTATTATAGATAAGGTTTATTATATATTTTTCTTCCTTCTTTAATAAAAAAAATGGAGAGAAGTGGAAGACGATATCATGTAACTTTTATTTTTTATTTTTTTCCAAGAAATATCCTTTAACATCGCGTAGCGTGCAGAAGTTTCCGGACAAACACTTCCGTAGCTTCGAAAGGGGAAAGCTAAGATGAAATTTAGATAACACGGGAGAATAGTATGGTGGGAAGGAAAAACAGAAAGTACGGTCGAGAAACGTTCTTATTTATGAGCATAATTATAATGATTAGGGATAACTGCGTTACCTTTTCCACGTTCTAACTATCATTAGACAGACTAATGTCTGATAATACACGTATACGATCGGTGTACTATGTTCTGAAGAACTTTTTAATCATTCGAGGGGTAGTTTCAAAGGATAATAGTCAATTTGAAAGGCTGACAATTATTTGCAAACTACAACTTTTGTCGCTTCGAAAATTGATATTTTATAAAAATCGTATATTTCACGAGAATACAGCTTTCGGTGTAATTTGAAATGACGATGGAAAAACTCGACATGTAAGTATTCGAAATCATTAATCATTCTTACCCTATAATAAAAAAAATAATAATAAAAATAAAATATAAAAATACAATTTTAATTTTTCTTTTTTTTTTTGCTAATTCTATTATATATGGAAAGAAGAAAATAAGATACGAGTATTTAATAATTTTCGGAACAATCAGATTCTTGGATAAAGATACTTTTTATATTAGAGTTTTAATAGTTCTACATTTCTTGCGTTTTAAAATTTGAAGAAGTTTCAGGCTCTATTGTCTGTATTTTTAATGGCTTACTACGAACTGGTATGCATTCTGTTATTAAAGTGCGGAGGAAATTTGTTTATGAAATATTATTCATGAATTGGTTGCAAGCGTGGTACAGTTAAAAATTTATAGAACATGACATTATTGATTTTTCTGTTTAGATGTTAAATAAAATTGCAAACCTGCAGATATTTTTTCCGATATGCATCACTAACAATAAATTTTTATGATAGAATATGTATGTATTTCGATCCTTCCTTTGTCTTTTTTTCCTACATACTGCGCGTACATCTGTTATTTTAATCATTTTTATTTTTGAAAGGGAATTTCTATATTTAAAAAAAAGAGCTTTTTTTTAAATCGTACACGATACTAAACGAGAGATACGATACGAAAAAGAGATTTATATGTTATAGCTACATTTTCGAAAATAAACTCAGGTTTACTAATATTTCCTATATAAAAGTATAACACATTTACATGGATGTATATAGTATGTATAATGTATACGTTCGAAAATTTTTGTCAAAAGTACTATTATCTCCATGTTTCTTGATGATATAATCTATTTATCATATAATTGTACTTCAACTAAATTATTCAAGCAATATGTAACACGCAATGCCATCTAGTTTAATCGACGAACCATGAAAATCCACTTAATACGATATAAATATTTAGTTCATTTGGTAGCAAGGAATTTCAATTTCACGTATAAGTTATCAAAGTTACTTCGACGTCATTGTGTTTGTCATTGTCAGATGTTAAAGTGCATCAACTTCAGTCTTTTTAATATTTCAATTTTATTTGACAAACTCTAACTTTCTTTTATTTTGCACAGTCTTTCACTCGTCTAAGCAAACTGTAGAGATCTCCAGTATTATTCAGACAGAAATAGTCAGTCACGTTTACCTAAAACCGGAGTCTTCTACTTGAAAGTAGTTCTACAAAGTGAATCTCCTGCTGGTTGGCTTAAGGCTGTGCTGAAAATCGCACTCACGTTTTCATTTTACATATTGCATTGTAATATATTATCCATTTTTGTACAGGTAATAGTATCTGCCCTAACACAGATCAATATTGATTCCTGGTGACAAGTCACGTATATCTCTACACGGTATTTGCACTGAGACATATTCTTTAAGTGAGCCAATGAGAGAAAATCATTATATAGGGTGGTTGGTTTGTTTTTGCCGCAACGGAAAGTTAAGAATACATAATGAAATAATATGAAGTAATCATAAAGTTTATTATTACAAAAATTGCTGAAAATGTTTGCCCATTCTGCCGAACACATACTTCTGCTCTTCTAATTAAATTTCTATGAACACGTTTTAACGTATTCGATTGTTTTAAAGTATGAAAGGCTACAATAATCTTTTCTTTCAATTGCTCGCAACTTGCGATTTCTTCAGAATAGACAATTGATTTAATATAGCTCCATAAATAAAAGTCAAGCGGAGTTTGTTCTCCAGCTTTGTTCTCGAAAACAAAGCCTCAAACGAAACATTTTTATTCTATATTTTCAACTTCTTTTTTCGCGTAGAATCACCCCCTTTCCGCTTGTACCACCAGTTACCAACCACCCTGTATATCAAAAAATATTCGTCGTGCACTTCTCAAACGACATTTGACAGACACTCAACTGACTTCCGTATTTCCAACATCTGAAACTGCTTTCAGTTATTTGCAACTAAAGATCCACACTAAATTTCGATTTCTCTCCATTTGAGATTGAAAAGTAGAGTAATTTCTAAAGTAAAACTGCTCCGAATCAAAGCAACGTTTCGCCTCTTCAAACTCGAATAGAGCCCATCTCCAACATTCGAAAAATATTCACAGCCCGAAATTCGAATTCCATCGGTTGCAGCTACAGGACAGAATAATCTTTAAAGTCAAATTTCTTCGGAGTAAAATAATTTGAGCAGAACTGTATGATTAAGATTGCGCAAGACAACCGGAAATTAATTCATCTAGCATCAGACTGGAATAGAAGCAACGCGTACAGCAATGGTTAGGTATTGTGTGACTACGCGTTGGCGGAAATCTTCAACATCGATCATGCCGGTATCGCGAAGCAGGCTTTCAGGGGTTCGTATACGGTACAAAGGCACGCGGATCAGTAAGGAATGTGTCAAAAGCTGCGGGCGACACAGTTAAGCGGTTTCTCCCTTCGTAAACGTATATGATAGATGACACACGTTATGCCCATGCATTGAATAGCGAATTAAATTTTGCTTGCTTCACAAATTTACTCTTCCGCGGTCTATCCGCATCAGACGCCTGTCATCTATACTATTCGGTTTGTCTAGACGCGTTGCACGCCATGCATTCCACGTCGGTAATGAGGTTTCGTGTTGACAAAAGGAAAGGTTGGTTTCTATGTGTGGTTGTTCTCGATTAATAAATTGAAATCGTAGACGATGCAAGCAACGAGGAAATAAGACACGAATTTTTTCCATTCTTGCGAAGGATTTAAATGCCACATGAAATACGATGAAACGTCCTTCGATAACACTTAGTCCAAGTTAGTTGTGCGACAAACGTACAGCTGAAATAGTACACCAAATGATAAAGTTATAGTCCATTGTTCGAGATTCAATATTAGAAATGGGATTGAGCGCAATGCAAATGTTTTCGAATCCGACTGGAAAGTTTCGAACTCTTTATGAGTACTTCGACAAACATAGTGTATATATAATATATATTTTTAAGTAGATTTTAACGTAAATAAGTTGAGCAAATATATATTTAAGCATTTTATGTATTAATTAGAAGATTTTTATTTTACGATTCTCTTACGATCGTTCACTGTCTATTTTAAAAAGTAGGGTAGTTTCATACAGAGTTTGAAACGTCGATATTTTATAACTTTAAGTTTATAGTTAGTCAATCGAACATTGGAGCATAAGTACAGTTGAATGTTTAGTTGAACAACATAGTTGGTTCCACCTATTTCCTTACCGAAGATCAACATCCTTCCACTTTACCACTAATCTAATATTAGATCAAGAGTTTCTGTAGCTTCCAATTGTACGGTGTTTAGCTTACCTTTGTTATGCTGGAAAGCTACAAAACAGCACGGTTTTTCAAGGAATAGTTATAATACAGGAAAGGAGCATTATAAAACCGATAAAACTAAAAAAAATCATGAATTTAGTTTCCAAACACTACTACTTGGGAAAACGTAAAATATTCACAACATTTCCAAAGCAGGATAAATTGGATAGAATAGCGATTCGAAACACTAATAAACGACATAATTCTATTATTTACGTTTATACAAGCAACGTAATTTTCCATTTGAGTATTATTAAGCATAACGGATACAAAATACCATAACTTTGTAATGCGTCAAATCAATGACCCAATTCAACTTCATTGGAAATCACCATGAGAAACGTTTCATCCACGTAATAATTCAACTTCTAGGTGCATATTGATGACGTATGTCGTTCATTTGCATACAACTGTACCGACCATGCCACGAGTTTCAACGATTCGCTATTATCCAGATTTCGTTCCGATTTCTGATCCACGCTATTCTTGATCCTCGCGAACCGTTCTTTCCTCATCGTTCTTTCATTCTTCCTCTCTCTTCTTTCTCCGCTTTTCTTTTAAATTCAGAATACCAATGGACCTTAAATAAAGGAACGAACTCACTGGTTACTTCTAGATTGGAAAAAAAGGAGATAAAGAAAAGACGACGGCGGAAAAGGAACTTTTACAAGCGATTGCAATCGTTCGTGTATTTTAACGGGCGAAGACGAAAGTGAACGAATATCGGGGAGAATTAATTGAATTCCCACGGTTGGATTTCCTTCGTCTGACGTGTTGCAGACAAGTTGCCACTGCTGTTTTAGCAAATTTTAACTTCTCTAAGATAAGAATAATGGCGGAACAACTTTCTTTTTGCATTTTTCGGTTTCTCATGTTGATAGCGTTTATAAAAATAAACATGTTCTTGAGTGTAGTATATTCTTCAGAATTAGAAAATATTCTTTTGGTACAGTAACGATTAATGACGCTGTAACAATAAAATTGCTGTTAATTAGCATTACCTTGGATTGCTGAAAATTAGTATGAGACGTAGAAATTATTATTTTAAGCACCTTAGTGGTGAGAAATGATAATTTCTGACTACTTTCTTTATATGTATTTTATTTTTATATTTATAGTATATTTTAGAGAAGTTTATTTAATACAAGAGAATATTAATGCTTCTGTGTATTCTAATAGACGCCATCTTTCTGGGATAACAATATTCTCTTTCTCTATTTTGCTTTCTTCTTCACAAACAATTTTATATTTCACTTTAATTATGTATTTATAGGCAAAATGAAGATTTCTTATACCCGTGTACGCAAATATGAAAACAAATAATTAGTCGTATATTTTTAATCATTTGATACGTGTATTACACGTGTTTCGTAAATAAAAGTCTTCTTAATACACGTGCAAACTTTATAGTGAATAGTACGGGAGAAAATATTTGTTAGAGTGTAAAAAGTACAAAAATAAATGTGTAGGATTTATATTTAATTAAATTGATTAACAATTTTAATAACACTTTAATAACAAAAATCTAATAATATTGTTTACAGCTTCCGTTATTTTAAATTTTATAAAATATACGAGTGAAAATTCTTTAAACAGAATTATTAAGAGTAGAAAGACTGAAAATACATAGAGAATGAAGTATGGGTTACCTTCTACATTTAGTTTTCATGTAATCACTGATGCTACTGACCGTACTAGCACGGTTTAATTAAACGAAGGGGCCGTGTTCGTTGAACGTGTTACGGAGTTCCTTGATTGACGTTGATTCCGTTGTTGGAACAAGAAAGAAGAAGCAGAGTATCTTATTCTTCTTCGTAATTAAAACGTCCGCGTCTATGACGAGACGTCTGCTGGTCGTTACTTCTTTAGTATCAATTTGCAAGGGGACTCATCTATTTTCAGTAGTACTGTTTTTTCAATTAGCCCTGCGTATTTCTCAGGCGTAATAGCAATTTGTTAACATTTAAATAGCCTAGTATTTAAAATTTATTGGTGTATCAGTATTAACTCGATGCTTCGGTTAGGTTTGGGTTAGTTACATTAACAGATTCGAATTTTTCATGCAATTATATTATCATTAGTTATGCACAATTATTATATAATATTACGTGATATTATATTATATTTTATGCGATTATCTTTATGGAATAAAATTATTTTAGAGCGTATGAAATCCTAGATGAAATAGCAAAAATTCCTATATTCCTAATATATAATGTATATGATCATTATTAATCACCTCGTAATGATCGCATAATACATATACGTTATTTTTCTCAGAAAAACAAGAACTCTAATATTCTCCTTCTGCCTTTAACAAATTTGTCTTTCAAGAGGTTAAAAAGCAAGGACGACAAAAGACCAGCACTCAGCATAAATCTCTAAAGAGAAGCAAAACCGTTCCATTGTAGATCTGTCTCAAACCTGTTAGCCCTTTAATACTGGCAAAAGGAGCTCTCCTTGCCGGTCTTCTCTTTCGTGATTCAGAATGCGACAAGTCACAAGAGTCGGTCATGCAAAAAGTGCTACAAACGATTTGTTCGTTTTGCTGGCTGATTCAATCTCCGTCCACTTTCGGTGCGGCAATCGATCTCCTTACGTTTGTACGTTCGAGCGAGTATCCATTGGCAAGAAAAATCTATGAAAGGTTCACTTTTCGAAGTTAACGTGAAACAGCGGTGCTGAAAGGAATCAGTTTTTCGCCTGAAGACCGACTAAACCGTCCAAGTATTCGTGTTCCGCTCAATCGTCATGACCCCGATATTCTTTTACTATCTTCCTTAACCATATCTAACTTGTCCATATCATCGAGCGAACTAATACTTTGCGATAGGTCCAAATCGATCCTTTATTCTTTTTGTCGGCGAGCATGAAGTCTGCGCGAATATATAGCATGTTTCTGGATTTAATAGCTAAACTTTGTCATATAGATAGCAGATAGAAGAAAGTTTACAATTTGTATCTGCGTAGATATATGAATGTAGCTTTTAGTTTGATATTATATATTAGTAATCTGGTAACCTATTTATAATACATTAATAATATTAATAATATTATTATTCAATAAATTAATTGATAATATGAGCACATAGCGTGTATTATATACTATATTAATATGTAACTTAGTATATTAGTAACTTTCCCATCAACAATTCCCATAAACACATTGATAATAGAAATGTTATACGTTCAATGCTCTTGTTAATTATAATCTAATTTTGTAAAATTACAGTGTGTTTTATGTTTTTCTAAATTATCCACAAATGAAAGTCCAATGACGTGTATATAAAGGCGATATTAGGAGCCATGGTATTGTTCTCTTCGGATTTCGCAATTTTATTATAAATACAACAATATATTGACGAAGATTGGCTGCTAAACCTTGGGACGCTTTGTATATTCTCTCAATATTGGACAATGTTGTATATTATGCTCCTTCGTGGTGGTTGGCGCAAATATCAAAGGTGCTCGTAAATTTTTGTATGAATGATGCATGATTTTTATATGTTGAATGATGTATCGTATATGCTTAAGTCATACTAGTGCGGAATAGTTATGTTTGAAGTTTTTATCAGCTCTCTTTTTTATTGGACAAGTTTGGGATACAGCAAGTATTGAATGATATAAGATTGAAGAAGGTTGGCTTCCGTTGATTGAAACTGAAAGGAGTATAGAATACAACTTTGAACGAAAAATATACTATAGAAGTGTATTGTATTCTGTATTAAATTTTACGTTGTATTTACCATACCAATAATTTAACTACTATTTTAATCAGTAAATATTTCTTCGATTCTTATAATTTTTCTCAAACGTTTAAGGAAGTTCAAATTTGCGGTTTAATAGTGATTGAAAATAATTTTTGTTCTCCTTCCTTCCAAGAATTTTTTATATTTCAGTCTTACTAAATTAACTCATTGTTCGTTCTAAACAGCATTTAAGAATTTAAATATATGGTGCTGTTAAAAATGTTAGATTCCGTAGAATATTTTCCATTAGAAGAATGACTAAAGAAATAAATTAAAAGTATCGACTCTTAGGATATTCTCTGATGGAAAACTCTTAAAGCATAATGGTAAAATTTTGCAAACCATACAAATTTAAATTTTATAAAAATTTCTATGTCACACAAATGTAGGCACGCCACATAAATTAGATACGCGATAAGTATACAATTTCCATCTAAACCCCTTATTACTCACTGCTGACTAATGTCACAAGATGAATCTTTAAAATTATGCAGCATGTATCTACTTACTTGCAAGACTATAGATATGTACAGTCTTACAGACGTCATCTGCAGACATTCCGCATTCATTGTCTATGGATATTGTATGCGGAGTATTATATCGTACATGTCGTATATTATGTTGCGTCCATATTTTACAGAACTTTGTGGACATCTACAAATCTCGTATGCAGAATGCCTGTCGACGATGTCTGTAAGTCCATACATATCTCATGACTATATTTTGCTGTAATAGAAAAATACGACTATAGCAGAATTTACATCACACTATAAAATAGTTCCACGTACTACAAATTCAGCTACCTATTTCATTGTTTGCTATACTATCTACATATATCTGTTTAAAAACACGAAAGACAAATAAATAATCTACTAATCTCTATTCGAATTTCCTGTATTTTTCTGATAATAGAAAAATACGATTACAGCAGAATTTACATAACGCTATAAAACAGTTGCACGTATAAAATCAGCTATCTATCAAAAGACAAATAAAAAAGCTACTAATCGCTCTTCAAATTTCCTCGTATCACGATTTCGTTTAACATCACGTCCCACTGACCCAGCTTAAAACTCTAAAACAGCCGTGAAACGCTGTCTAAATCAGGAGCGAAAAGAAATACGATCTACTGGTTTCACGGCTTCTTAACGAGCGTCAGATGGTGCAATTTGTATTCACGGCGTTCAGCCGGAATTGATGTTTCTCTCAGCAGAGTTTCCTGGCGGAAACTGATTCGCCACGGCACACCGGCCAATATGCCCATCGTTTTTCCAGACAAGCATCCTCAGCTTTCGACAGGCTTCCGCTATCGAATCGACCAGCTGGCTTCTCTCTTTAGTTTAGTTCCACGATATTTTCAACGTAATCTCTTTCCCTCTTGGAAAAAGGATAAAGCCTAGAGACGAACGGTGACTCCGAAGATACGACCGGGTATGCTTCGGGTGTGATGCGAGATTGATACGAAGAAGCTGTTGAGATTGATTTCCGCGTCGCAGAACGAATGATGGCAGAGTAAGCCCGCAATCCCTGTGGGCTCCTACTAACTTACTCGGGACTGTCTTAGAGTGGTACACCTCCACTCCCGGTTCTTTCCATCCGGGATGGAAATAAGTCTGAAAATGAAAGGAGAATACCGTCTCCCGTGGGAAATGTAACCTGCTTGTTCCTCGTTTTATGAATCTTCGAGACAGGCCTTCTTCTTCTGTAGCATTGGCCGCGAAATGGCTACGGAATACGAATCGAGGAAATAGATTTCGAATTTCTGTGTCTACCTTTGGATGGAATATAGTGGAAGATGAGTCAATTTTCATATAATACATGCAAATATTTTACATTTGCTATTATTAAGCTGCGGATTTTTACGCATTTAATATGAAATTCGAAAATGTAGCAGTCCACAAAATACACGTAATATGAAAAAATGTATAAAATATATGAAATATAGTGTTCTTATAATACCTGGTAGGTAAGATCATTTTCTATGTGACTATTATAAATTGTCGGCGTAAACAACGTTTCTTTTTCACAGTATGTCAGGCGATGGATGAAAGTCCAAACACTGAAGCCTATGAATGATAACTTTTTATATCTCAAAATACAAAGAAGTGGACATAGATTTTAATACTACTCGTAATTTTTATTAAATTTGCCGATTTGTTGTCAGAAATAATGTTAGAAATTTACTGCAATTTACGACACATTTTTATAAACGTTTTCATTCACCGATTTTATATGCTTAATTTGATTTTTGTAAGTTATGGTTAGTATCATGCCTCCATACTGGCAAGTAATTTCTTTTTACAAAATTAACATCCTAATTTTTTATGTTTAAATGTCCATCAACTTTAAACTGAATTTTAAAAAATGTACCGAGAACTATCTCCGTGACTTTTCATACATTAATTAAAGATACATTACACATTATAATATTATTAAATTTAGTTGCCCAAACTTGAAGGAATAGTCAAAATCGTTATCAATACCTTCATCACATTGCGGTGTATGTTTGGCGTAGTCTTTATATTTATATCTTTACATTATATCTGACTAGTTATTGCTAATGATAAATGATAATGGAAACAATAGTGAATTGCACGGCAATACATATAGAAATTTCACTTGCAATTAGACTACTGAAGTTCTGTGAGTAAACCATTGGAAAATATTATGTTTTCTTGTTGGTAGATAACTACACAAATTACTCGCAAATACGATTCTAACATAATAAGAATTTATATCTCTATAACGATGCTTTTCCTTGCCAGAAAAATGTAACAATCTTATTTCCGAATTTACGATAATAAAATACAATATTTACTCGTTGTATGCGACTAAATAGACATTGCACATTCATAGTTTTAGAGCGTCGACAGAAATCGATAATGTTAGTGTATTTAAGCGTAAGCATCGCGTGAAACATCAGCCATCGCAAGAACATAAACACTACAAGCTGAAATTACGTGTCGTCGGCAAACATCTACCGAAGAACGTTGGAAGAAGCCTAACATCTGACGTGCACTCCACGTTTCAGTTCTCAAATAGCACTAAATATGTAATTATGTTAAGAAAGACGTTCCTGCGTCTTTCATGCAAGATAACAAGAAACATACGAATGCGCGAGGAATTATTTTGTAATTTTTTCTTCAAATAGATTTTTTAAAAGGAGGAAAGAAAAAATTCAAGAAAAAGTGAAGTTATAAAATTAAATTTGAATTTGTGAAGAACTTTATGATACATTTTTAATTAAATCTAATAAATTAACTCGAAAAATGAGCTATTTCCTAGGATAACAATATAATAATTATTTAATGAATTGTATTATTTATAATAAAATCCAAGGAATATTATTTAAATCGCAATGGAAAGAAAATTTTTCATTACTAAATCATTGAACCATTAATCATTTTTTACATTAAAATCTCATTTCTTGAAAAATTCATTTTTCTTAGCCGTGTCATTCTTGAAACAGCCCGATATTATAATAACGATAGACGATCTTGTACAAAGAAATGAATCTAAAGAGAAGACGAAAGAGCAGGGCATATGTAAGATCACAACAGAAGATACGTACAAATTAAAATTGTGTAATTTTCTTAATTAAAAAACATGGCATAAAAGACTGATTAAACAAAAAGATAAACTAGCGAACGATAATAAAAGAATGATTAATTCATCCAATTTACTGTTTTACATACTGTATATAACAAGTTAAGTATGGAACTATCATTAATAAAAGCTCGTTGTTCACAGATTTCATCATGTTTTCTTATAAAAAAATTCGTAAGAATCGAAAATTAAATTGTTGTACAGAATATATGTTATAGGAAAACTGACTTTAAAATTTATCTTTTCCCGTTTGTAATAACGCCGCAGTTATAAGGTTTATCTAAGCATCGTTTTTTAATTTTCATTACTTTTCAAGCGTGGTTTCACCAAGATTGAGATTTAATTTGTTTTTATAAACACTGCGCAGCATGCGAGATTGAGACAGGCAAACTGAGAAGAAAAGAACGTAAAGAAAAAGAAAGAGAATCGCTAAGTGAACAAGTAGAAAGAAGCAAAGACGGAAAGAATGAGGCAGAGAAGAGAAAGTTGAGTTCCGAGTGGAGGTGAAATGATAAATTAAACCGAGCACACTAATGTGCTGCAGCAAAACAAGACGGCCAAAGTTGCAAAATTATGAAACTTCCAAGACTAATTGTGAAACTTTTCGCGATGTACAAAATTTCTGTAAACTTGCCGGAGTGGTTAAGCTCGACTCGGCCTTCTTCATCAAATCGAATAATCATTTAATATCCAGCTTTAGAAAAATCCAGAAAAATTGTTTCTGACAATTCGATGTCAGGCTTCGTGGAAGATTAAAAATTATTATTAAATTGGAAAATGAAATCTTTAACTTGAAAATAAAATAATGTCTGTTTTTTTTTTATTGAATATTTGGAACTTCAATGGAGATTTGTTTCATCTTCAAGAGATATTTTTTAACAGATTCGTCGAAAGATTTTATCATTTATACTTTTCTATATCATCTTTATATAAAATATTCTCATACGTATCATAAAAATATGAAGCAGTTTCTGTTTCTAACGCTTACTTAGAAAAATGCGTTTAAATTCACTGAATTCGCCGTTAGTAGCAGCCTGAAGTATGAAAGATTGATTTTTCATTGATCCTAAAAATGAAATTAAAAATTGATTCTAAACGAAATTAGTTTCCCTTTGTTAAACGATTCGCCTTGATTTGAAAATGTTGCTTCCAAATATTTGTGGATTCTACATAGAAACTAACTTTTTGCCATTTATTGAATGATTCATCCACACTTGAAAATGTCTACGAGTATTTTGTGCGATTTCTATTAATTCGATTACAAAATTGTACGATCACCAAGTTGAATCGAAATGGTACAGGATTCAATAGTTGCGGGAAGTTGTAACTCTCGCAAGTTCCTCGAAGGTTACTGAATAGAGTGGTATCACTTAAAACGACTCGATTTTCCAGGCGGTACGGTTTGTTATTTAATCAAAAGTCGAGAACGCAAAGTTGCTTTCCGCGACAACTTTTGCCGGAAGTTTTTTGTTTATTGTTTTACCTCGGCCAGTATCGAGTTGGCGGAATCAGTCGTCAATAAATGGCTAACCGTTCTTACGGTAAGTTACTTTGAGAAATTGCCCCCGACCCGAATAATATCGATTCAACCGTTTTATTTCGTCGAACTCTGTGGACCTGCTTTCAATTATTTACGCAAAGCACCCACTGGACAGTCCCTAGAGAAATTCAGTCAAGCAATTCGCTCAACAATCGTGAAATAATTTACGATGCTTCGATGAAAAGGAAAACACGTGTAATATCGTAGAATTGTGTTTATTAAATTTGAAGATCACAGGGAAAGAACGCATATAAGCACTTTTAAAGTTTAATAATAGTCAATTGAAGACCAGATGAGAGAAAAGAAGATAATAAGTCTATATTTGCTAATTTTGCGATTTTTATATCATTTGATAACTATAAGAGGATACTGTAACGTGCTTTACAACTAATTGAGGAGGAAAAAAAAATCTGTATGGACAGATGTGTTACCTTTCAACAATACAAAGTGATAGATCCAAGAAATTTTGTATAAAACAAATGGAATGACTAATTTGATGATAATCAACATTTGTACAATGTTTAGAAATAGATACAGAGGAAGAATACGTCTTTTTAGCAGGCAAAGAACTACTACTGGTATTTAGATCTAATAATAAAAATTTTATGCAAATACTTCCTGTAGCCATTGTATAAGCATTGTATGGTGTAATTTATGTATCATTCTATCACATAGAATTTTTAATAATCCTCAAGAATGTTCTTAACTCAAAATACCTAGGAAACCAATAACCTACTTCCTGATGCACTGCTCTATCGTTCAACTTATTACTACAGCATCAAACCTCCATCTTTCTTCACATCAAACAATTGTCCAAAGCGTAAACTTCATAGCAGGCAACCCTCATCAATTCCAATATATAGTTTAATATGAGGTACAGTTGCGTGTGTCGCAGTGTTGAGGTTGGTTAACTAACAGCGCTGTGAGTAGAAGATTTTCTAGTACAATAGCTCTGATTACAATGTGATTTCGCCCGGTCGAACGAGTTTGAAATTCTCCAGTCAGTAACAAGACAAACAATGGCAAGGAAGCAAGGAGCTTGGCCTGTGGCTAAGAGCCGCAAGATGTGTCGCAGCCCTAACCGGCTTGTTCTCTGCTACGTCGAGCACCATGTAACCAGGTTCTCCTTCTTAGTTGGAGGTCCTCCAAAGTCTTCTCTCGTCTCGTCTAGCCTCGTCTATACACTGTTCTTAAGTTTCACGCGAACGCCCGAACAGTTAAGTTACCCCTTAAGGCCAAAGTTCGCGTTTCTCTTCGTCGCCTGACGAACGTGTACCTTCTTCTCTTTTCGTTTCTCCTATTCCAAACCTGGCCTGATTTTCCCTTTCCTCCTTTTACCCCGGCTCGTACGCTTTCCAACTCTTTAACTTTGTACGAGTAAATTTACCGACACGCGGAGCGTTTAATATTACGGAAGACACAGTGCTCTCTGCTTTAGCAAGATGGAAGGTTTGGCTTTCGTTCAGGCTAACCTATTCAGATAGTTGTTGGTGGAATAACATTGGCAAATATTCTTGCGTGCATCTCCTTATTCAGTGAAGAGTATCGTGGTAAAGCTTTTTTGTAATCGAATTGTTAAGGATATTAAAATGTACTGCTTTTTGAGATATTAAATTTTAAATCTGAAAGCGCAAATTTCAAATTTTATATCTCATATTTTCAATTTTAAATTCAGACTATAATTTTGAATTTTACATTAAAATAATCGGTCGTCGAGTTTCAAGTTTTGTACCAGAAATTTTTAATTTTAAGGATGAAAGATCAAATTTCAAATTTAAGAGCGCAAATGTCAAATTAATCGAAATATTGCTCGTTGTAATATAAAAATATAGGAGGTATTAATATATCGTTTGTCCCGGTAATCTGCTTTACAAACAAGCTGCTTTCAATTTCAACTATTTCATACCAAAATCATCTTGCTAAAGATATTAAAATCTTCCTGTTTAATCATATAAAGATATTAAAATCAAAAAATCAACAAAAATTTCGTTATCGTGTTTTTCTCCTATAATATTCATACGCTAGTAGTAATAGTATTTGCGACAGGAAAATACGTCTCTTACTAACAGACATTCTCTTTGGTTAATAAAACTTCCGGATATTAGGGAGATTTAGACACTGTATTTTACTCGTAACAACAGCTTTGTCGAACTAATGCCCTTCGTTTAGTTAAAGTTTGAGACAGTGGTCGTTAGGAATATTATGATCAATCTTACTTTTTCTAACCAAGCGTACTATTTCTTCGATACTGCTAGTTGCTCGCAGTCTTCTATTAACTTGTCGTGAAACTTTTTCAAGGGATACGTTATACCCACCAACTGTTCCTTCCCTTTCTATTCGTGACTGCATAGAAAGAACGTGGCTCTTGTTACTTCTTCGCTTACGTGTATTTCACTTCTATACGGGGTGAGTCACTAGAAGAGGGTTGGATAATTTTTCATCGATAACAAGTGGTATTCTACTCCGCCTCTGAGGAATATTTATGACTCAACTCTCGGATGACTTCGAGATAATATTAGATGTAGTTTATCAACTCTTGAAAAGTTAATTGATATAATGACAGCATTATGGATTAGACAAATATTTTTTATATTTTTTTCTGATTTTAATATAAGAGTTATTCTGTTAAAGTGGCAATCTTCTAAATCTAACAATTTTCAGGCTTTTTTAAAAGTAGATAAATTGAAACATTGTATGAATTTTTTTTTATTTGGGTACATATCATGTTCAGTGGTGTTTCAGTTATTATTTTACTTTTTTTTTGATATTTCTCTTCTGGAAAACGAATAAAAAGTACTTCGATAATGCAGAGTGTAACATTGATAATGACAGTGAAGTTTATAAAGCTTTTGAAAATTGGATATGCTTTTGACGTGTAATATTGTTCAGCATGAAGTAAATATCTTTCAAAAACGTAAAATACTAGAGGAAACAATGAAATTACACTCCAATTTTTTTATTGTACAATTTTTTAGTTCATTAATTCTATGATTCATGGATTTTTCCATTTGTGCGGTTTTTAATTCCCCGATTCTCTAATTTCTCAATCTATCTCACAATTCAGTTATTTAAAAAATAACTTTCATAACTTTTTTCTCCATAAACCATAACGAGTATTCACTTTCAACTAAATTACTAAAAAAATTCCTTTCGAAATAAGGAGAAATGTATTCTTTTTAACTTGACGAAATACATTACATTCAGGTAGTAAGATGTTTCTTCAATGAGCAATATCGATGTTAAATAGTCTACGCTGGAACAATAGCCACCACGATTGCCAGACCCTGAACCTTCATTTCTAAGGCCATATAAATCGATACTTTACTCTCAGTACTGAACGAATATCAAATACTTAACCCTCTGTGGACGAGTGTCGGCAAACAGCCGCCCAAGTCATTTTACCATTGGGGACGCGTGTCGGCATATAGTCGCCCGAATCTCTTCACAGTTCCGGACACTTATTTTGAAGTGGCTGGCATACGTCTATTTTCCTGAGCGATAATCTTATGCGTGTTTACGCATGGATATTTTTATATATTTTATATATTTTTTATAATACAAGCGTATTGTAGATAACTAACAATTATATTTTATACAGGAATACCACATTCTCAATAATCAATAAATAGACTGTGTTATTATATGAATTATATGTAGTATGTTATTATACTTTGTATCATACTATTACATGAATTGTTGTACATTTTTAGAAAAATTGGAAATTATAAAAAATCCACATCACATACAAGGATATATTCTTTATTGAAATAAAATATTCCATCTAATGAAGTTTTAATCGACATAAAATATTTCTTATAATATTAAGTGACTAAAATAAATTTTCATCTAGATTCCATTTCCTTAAATTTATTCATAAAAATATGAAATTGCATAAATACTGGGAGTCTATTAATAAGATAAACCATGGTCTTTGAAAAATAATTTCCAATTACCTCATATTTTTCCTAGTTCATGTCGATAACAAAACTCCAGCATCCCACAGAAGCGAATTTATTTCCTTCGGTGAACATAATTCGACCAACAGTACCACGCAGCGCGTTATTTATTTCACAAATTACAAATTAGAACTTGAACCAATTTCTTATCGAAAAAAAACCGGACTGTCGTTCGCAGATTCTTCTTAATGCAAGGAAGTTTTTTCACATCTTAATCGAGCTGCGTTTCTCGTTACCTCCCGCGAAGAGAACCCTCGAATATTTCAAGTATTCGAAGGGTTGGTTGATGTCTAAGCGCGGGGCCAGTCAGAAGGGAGTCTAAAAAGAAATCTACCTCGTGAATGACGATTATTCGTCAGTGGCTCAGTCTGGCTGTCGGCGACGAAAGTTACAAATACCCAGAGGTACCCATCTTCACACGGGGAACGCACTCCTTGTTTCACCCCTCGACGCCGGTATTCATCGTGGATTAAACGCGAAGAAGACGTAATGAAGGTCGCTACCTATTCCCCTTGAACATTCTCCGACTCCGGTGGTAGATATTCCCTTTTCTCAGCAGAGAACAATTTTCGAACAATTTTTATATATTTTATGCTGTCTGTATACACATATTTTTGCACAATTTTTACCCGTGTCATATAAACTGAAAGATTCCATTCAGTTTGCGTAAGTTTAAAAATATTGTACTTATATTTTTCAGTTGAAGTAGTTTGTATATCAAACTGTTTCACTTGTCTCGTAAAGCGCTGATCTATTCTACTTGCATGACTTTATACCGTTTTATTCCATTTGTCAGGTCTGACATGTCACTATGCTACTTCTTTGACTGGGTTGCTGAGATTGCTTTTAAAATCTTCTCGTTTTGTTTGTGGATATACTTACACTTATTTATTATTCTTAAATTTTTATATTTATTATGTACAGCAATATGATATTGGAATTTCAATATGTTTCACTATTAATGACCTTAGTTTCATGATTTTTAACATCGCGATATTTATCAAGATATTCCGATAGACTGTAATACTTAATTTTATGTAAAACAGAGTATTTTCAAACTATTAACGAATTTTGAAAATAATTTGAAATTTCATGTTAATTAAATACTTCGCTATTTTATATAGTATGACATAGAAATAAAATGACTACGAAAGGCACTTGAAATAAAATCGATAGAATTTATAATTTCGAATGCCCATTGAATTTAAATCGATTAAATGAAAAAATTACGCTCGAATAATGGCAGCATGAAAATAAAACGTTTTATCGAACCGAATAAAACTTCATACGAATGTCATGAATCTTTAAATCGAAAATTACTTCGGAAAATTTCTATGGTTTCTAAAATAGTCAATATTTATTTATTATTACTATTTTTATTTATTTTTATCTGAATGTTTAACAATCGTAGCTGCGACTGTTATATAATCTGTGTTATAATAAATATTCAATTTAGTAAATTCAAAATTAGTAGAATTCTACGTTGATAGAATTCATATAAAATTCTAAATGATTTTACACGTATGCGAAATTAAGTATTCCACGTATACCGATTTAATAAATTCATCACGTTCGAAGAATAACAGTTTGAATAAAATCTCCCTTAATTGTAAGAACCAAGTTTTTCATTTGGTAGCGAAATTGAACTGGGAATGAAATTTTTGTCGTTCAAAGGGTAACTTCAAGAACCCGGACATCTTTCCCTTCTCTTGTCGCTCGAGGCATCTTAAACGCGCAAAGGAAGTTTCTTCATAAAACGGCAACGCCCTTCTTAATTCCTTGTTTCCTTCGCGCGCGCACTTTCTTCGCCAGCAATCGTGAAAATGCCTCGGGTCACGAAGGGGCCGCTGAACATAGGAAATCGCCGTATAAAACCGGATATCACTATAAAATCAAGGATTTAGTATATCTATATGCCAGATGTGCATTTCTTCTTTATCCAATCTCTGTTTTCGCAATTACGAGCTTATTAGTCAAAAAGAATGATGTGCTAAGAATTTTGAGGAAATTCTTTGAATGATGTGTAATAGATTTTATTCGTAACTTCGATCTGAATAGAATTATTATTAATAAGGAATAATATAATGAAATGATAGTGCATGATTAGAGAAGAGAATTTAAACTTAACTTAAACTAATATTTTAATTTAAGAAAAGAAGAAATCTGCGTAAACATTGAATTGTCTATTTAGAAATTCTAACGCTTCTATGATAAAATTGGAATAATTTAATGCTATGTCATTTTCGACTAATTAGCAATAAATTCTCCGAATTTAACCTTCCATGAAGTTGCTTGCGCATTATACACATACTTTTAATTTACCACAGTACTATAATTAACACTTGGAATTTTAATAATTTCGATAATTCCTTCCGAATTAAATTAAGATTAATATTCGAAATTCCCGGAGTTTTCCGTTTTCTATGTGTAGTAATTGGAAGCCTTATCAATCGCATTGTGACCCTGTCAGTGACATTAATCCCATCGGAGGTCTCTGTTCGTTCCCTAAAGCCGTTCTTCCTTAGTTAATGCAGCGTTACCTCTGCAATCTCGCGCCAGTGCACCGACGACGGCGCATTATAGCGATTTACAGCAGTCGACCAATCCCTCATAGTAGCCCCGCTGTGTCGGAATATATGATGCTATCACGCTGCTCTGTCAATTATTACCAACGACTCGCTTGGATACCTCGTTGGCAGCTTGACCTATCGACCAGACACGTTGAAATCTCTTAAGCCAAACAATTTTACTTATTTCTCAATTATTACGTGTTCATTTCGATCGAGATTTCTGAAATTACGATACGATTCGAATTACGATAGGATTCTTGGATAATTTCTGAAAATACATACAATAGCTTATGAAAGTATTTGAACATTTACCATGGAAAATTTTTATAAACATATTGCTTATATTATACAAAATCATCGACACCGTGAAGAGACACGATTATCGTGGTTATTCTGGTAGAATTTGACATCAATCCGAAAATGTATATGAAAGTTATGAGACATTCATCGGAAACATAAAGTTGGTAAAAACTTAATATACAGTATGAATAATTGTCTTAAATATACAATAAGTGGCCTGCGGATTTTTATGCAAAATCATATTTTTGAGAATATAATTAAAAAAGTAAGACCATGGTAAGGAATTATTTCACTTATCAAGTATTATGAAAAGCAGTATACCGTGGAAATTTATATATTTCTACATTATGTACATTTTGTATTATTTTGTTGTCTCAAATTTCCTATAAATGCATGAAGATTAGCAGTCTACCAATAACAAGCGTTGTTGACAGTTCCACCGAATTATTGAAATTTGCATCGTACCAAATTCCAATTAGGAACAAATGATTGTCTTACACCTATGATTCTCGATAATACTCTATAGGTTCGCGTTATCTGCATCAACAAAAGGAACATTTCCTAGTAGAGACAGAGATGAAGCGATTTCCTCTTAGACGATTGGATAACACGGGCTGGGGAGAATTTAATCGTGTGCGGTCTCGATTCCATTCAAGCTTTGAATACGGCTGCTATGGTAGTCAACCACCGTGAAGGATAGCGCGCAACTCTGATTGTCAGGGATCGATCAGTTCAGAATTGAGAAGTCACCGGAGACGAGCCGCAGACTGTTGACATTGTGAAGTTGTTATACATAAGTAATACGCCTGCATTGAATCCAGAACTTAGCAGATGAACGTATGTATAATGCATAATAGAATAACTGGTTTTGGTTCTCGGTTATCAATGTTATTCGATGAATATTTTCGTAGGATAGATGATATTTTTTTGTGAGGAGGAGGAAAACATTCATATTATTATTTAAGTTATTTAAAATTAATAGAATTTTTACAATTGACGTGAAATGTATTGTATTTTAAATCCTACTTTTAAACGACAGCGTATACAGTAGCTCGCGAATATACCCACTTGAAAACTTACAGAAGCTTTATGCAAGTATATTACGTGTATTATACATAACATTTTGAAATTTCGTTCATGTTGTAACGAAACGTAACTAATACGGGAGTTACATCTGCGTAATAATTTCTATGTATATGTATATACATAGAACGAGTGGTGCACATTTTCAGGTTCATCTCAACATTTTATCAATATAATCGCGATAGTCTTGTCTCATTACAGTGCTAATAAAATGTCAAAATGTTTCATAAAACACACACAATACATCCATACAAGCTTCTTACGGTATGTGTAACACTTTCATGGATCAGTCTATGTGAAAACTATTAAAGGATGCTTAGTATATAGCAAAGCAAAACGATATGAGATACTGGAGTTACAAAATATAATGCATCATGTTGAACCACGACGTATATATGCTGTTACATTTTCGAAGATGGTCGGAATCGAATGACCATCGATCTAAATGTGTATGTGGGGTGTATTGTAGAATCGCAAATGCGTCGGAACGTGCGGTATCCTCGTGTGCCTCGTCGAAGGACCTTGAATTACGGTTACACGCGCTGCAACCCCTGTGCATATTTGATGTATTTTCAATCGAATCTCCCTTTGCGGCTAAGTCCATCGTCATTTTACGTGTAGACACGTCGATGAGTACCGAATACGCGTATATAAGCCCGCATGTACACGTATGTAGCGTATCTTCGAAGATCAAAGAGCTATGTTCCGAAATTCAAGGGATTAATGTATTGATTAATCTGACGTGTAACTATAAGAACCCAAGAAATGGGTTAAACGTGTTTGAATAAATCACACGATTAATGATATTACTAGTGATAGATAAGAATTTGGTTGTTGTTAATCAAATTCTATATGTATATAGGTCTTTGGAAAGATCAAAGAATAATTTGGAATTTTAGGGTTGGACCGATAGCTATTTGTAAGAAAACAGAAGAGAATATAAATGTGTTTGAATACCGACAAGGTATTTAAATTATTCTAAAAATGAATTCGATGTTTAAGGATAAGATTTGATTCTTTAATGTATAAGTGTATAATACCTTGACAAAGATTAATTTTACATTCGTGATCAGATTGATATCTAATTAATTCTAATTAAATCTAATTAATGTAGGTGTTTTTCTAATAGCGAATGTGTTAAAGGATAATTCAGAGTCTTCCGTTTAATAAAATTTTCGTAAATTTCCGAGTCTATTGTGTATATCATCTATTATTACGGTGTACAACGTATTAATTACTATACAGACAGAACAAAAGACGATTGGAGAAGTTTCTAAAATAAACATGATCATCGTATTTCTGAGCACGTTTGTGAATGATGGACCGGTTTTGTAATTCGACGCCAAGAAAACATCAACATTAGGATGAACATCAAAGAATCTCGAGTTACATGTAATTTTAGAAAATATAGTTCGAAGTAAAAGGAATCGAATATTTCGACCACTTCAGTAACTTTAGAGTAAAACTATGTTAATGCTTGTAGCTAATTTTGTATATAAAAAACATAAAAGAATATACAGAACATTTCAAATAGAATATATCTTACATCCATTATGTTCCTAAATTTCTAAGTACAACAATAGTAAAGAAAAAGTACGGACTATCCAAGCCAAATAGTTTTTAAATGCACAAACGAGCTAATGTCTCATTTTTCTTTTTCTTTCGGTGAAAACGAGGCAAACACTTCCCGAGTCTTTTTAAAAACCTTCGGATGAACGTGACAAGAACACGCAAGGTACTTACACATATGGTAGAGAACCAAGTTTTTCGTAGTTCCGCTGTACTTTTGGAAAGCTCGATTTGTTGGCGCGAAAACCGTCACGTGACGATACGTGAGCGTGGTGTTAGCTACCTGACTTGCTTCCAATAACTGATAAAACTGCAACAAAAAGAATATAGAGATTATTACTTGAAAAGATCTTGAGAGAATTATTATATTTATTTATATTATATTTTCATCTATTTTGTCTATTCTAATAGTTATATTTGTACGTTATATTACATTATTGTATTTTTTCCATATTTGGAACAAATTTGATAATCGTTAAAACACACGAAAGAATGTTTTATTCGATATATTACAACTTCTATCAGAAAGTACATGTAGCTGAATGGAGGTCAATTTACACTAAATATTCAAATTCTGTGAAAAGCGGGAATGTTTCAAAACTTCTTAATGCACATATACGTATGAGCATATATATCAGGTTGGCGCATATAAAATATTTTTTCGAAATTTAAATTTAACCGGTCAATATTACTCGCTATGTGCGTTATTCTCACCGAGCAAAGCTTCAAGTTTTATCCATATTTTGGAAAAGTGATATTTCGTATGCACAAGCTTAATGTTAACAATAAGCAGCCAAATTAGTGTGCAAGTTAAATTAGGAAGTTGACGCAATTAATATCAATTTAAAAATATATGCAATACTACGTATTTTATATAATGTTTCAGTTTGTAAAATATAGAAAATATAATATAATTAACAAGTATATTAAAAATCAAACCGTTAATGATCAAAAATCGTTAAAAAGCTCTTTCGTCTTCACATTGTTTATTACACGAATTTTTCAACTAATTTTTGTCGTAAGGGAATAAAATTCTGCTTATAATGTTCGATCACAAAAATTGTAGATTTTGTAGAATTTTGTAAAAATTCATAGACATTCGTTTAAACCGTTCTAAATATACAGTGACGTTCTAAATTCCAGATTAAGGAAACTCTAAATGAAGATCTCTGCGAAAGTAATTAAATTTCAAAAGTTTTCTCTTTTCTGAAAGATACGATGTTCTATAATAAAATATAATTTCCAGAGTATTCTCAGTTTTTATCATCGTCGCTAATAATCACACAGATAGGTGTACTTAATGCGATGTTAAAACGTATCTATTAAAACAGAATAGAAATATTATAGATACTTGTACATCTGAAGTAAACCCTATATGACGTTCCAAATGCTTAACGAAAATGAAAAACTACCATTTTAACTTTTCACTGATGTACAGTCGTGTAGACGTTATCGCATTAGTGGCATTATGAAAGAGGAAACGAAAGAAGCATTTATCGATTTTCTGTCAGACTACGGGTGTATAGGTATCATAGCGCAAGAAGTAATGTGTGGAATATGTAAGTCGAGTCACGCTGGATTAAACTTACGATTGTGCATAGCGAATTAGCGATTCGCGTTCCAGAGGCTGAGGCAAAAGCGCTTAATCCGGCGCGTCGAATGAAATTTGCCGGGATCTTTCGTCTCCACCGAAAATTTGCACAAAGGAAGCTCGTTAGTTATCAATGCGCAATTAACCCTGTGCCAAGTCAAAGCCGGGAAAATATTATAGTCGTGCGTCGTGAGTCACGTTTTCTTCTTAATGCCGCGGATGGAAAAACATGGCGAATTATGTGTCAGAAAAACCCCGACGAAAGTGTATCCTTTTCTAAAGATAATAACGTAATTCTACAGGTTATCATTCGCTTTATTTTCAGAGACCGTCAAATGTACCTTCTCTGCGTTACTGCTCTATACCATCAAGTTTTTATTAAGACGTTGTTAAGATCACGCTATTATATGAAATTATAGTATTCACAGATTAGAAACTTTTTATTGAACGAAATAGTGTTACGAAAGTGATTTGAGTAGTACGATAGGAGTGATTTTAATACGTATGTTTATTATGATTTTGGTCCTATTTTATGCATAGCTTGTAGCAAAGTTATTTATATAAAATTTGTGTGATAAAAATAGTTCTCATAACCTTCTTTGTATAAGATAATTTCTCCACATTTCTATAAGATTTGTTAACGAGAAACAATCTAATAGTGAGAATCGAGTCATAGTGGCACTTGAAGAACATTTGGATGACAGAAACGGAATATTCTATAAGAATATCATCATATATAAAAATATAAAAAAATCAAAAGTTAATTAATAGAAATTCTAGTTCAAATAATTGATTTCTTTCCTTGAATAAAGAACAAAAACAAATACTATTTCCTATTCGCTGTAATATTAAAAGAAATTTTATATTTTCAAAATATTTAGGATGTTTGATGATAAAACGAGTTCTCTTAGTTGGACGCAACATTGCATCTCATAAACATGTCTTTTAGATTTCTATTTTATGCATTGAAACGATGTATAAGATTAAAAGAGGTTTTTATAGGCGATTCGCGTTTCATGGAATTTCATCGCTCCTCAGAATTTCATTCGGTTCGCGTTTGACATTTCTCTCTTTTAAAAGTGTCTTCTGTCGTAATAAAAGAGCAAGAGCAGAAAAAAAGCCAGACAGCATCTGTCTGGCTTTCATATCGCCGTATCAAATTGTTGCTTCTGAAACAGTCTCTGATTTATTCAACTTAGTTTGCTTTGAAATACCTACGATCTTCTTTTGTACAAATTGAATACTCATGGAATCTTCGACTTGCGGAAATCTTCTATAGGATTTCAGTTTATATTTTATATACGTTTTAGTCGTTTCATGGAAGTCGAGTTTAACATATTCCTCAAAGGATTCCTTTCGAATATTACGAAATGCATCACATATCTTACATATCACTTCTATGTAATATCATTGTTACATTGAGAAACATATTAAAAATAATCTATTTCTTTACCATATTTGTTCATCTTACACGTAATTCTTGATGAATATTTCCTTGAGGAAATAATTGTTCCTGGTCGTAATTGTTATTACGAATTATACTAGTCACATTTATGTGTGGTAAATTTAATTTATAAACAATGAAATTTAACCCTTTTATTTCACAAGATATCCACAATATATTACACAATATATCCATAGTTCACAATATATCCATTTAAAGGATACTACTAAATTTCAACGTGTCATATTGCACATATATAGATACCAAAAAAAAGCTTTTATAGATTCAGGATTTTTATTCACTGTTTCGATAGTTCACTGTTAATATTTTTTCACAAACCACCTCGTAAATCCGATTATACAAGTTTTTAGTAATTACTGTAGAAATACATGTAATATTTTAAAATAAAGAATGTTCGATATTCGCAAACAACAAGTTTTTATTGGAATTCATATTCTTATGCGTACATTCATACCAGTGCCTATACATATATTGCACGGAACATATTAATATATTTTAATTACAAATACGAATGTGGCGCGCAATTACTTTCGTTAAACCATAATTTCACAGACAACGTAAAAATCTGAATCGATCTAACGAGGAGGACCTTTGGAACAAGTAATTATTTTTCCCGTCCAATAAGTAAGGTTCAATTGAATTTGTAGTTAAATCGATTGATGGCCAGCCAAGGCTGGACCGTCTATTAGCCAGTTTAATTAGCAAGTCCCAGGGGTCCGGAAATAGGGCAGCCGTAACGACGTTTACGGGCGTCATCGTGCTCGTTCGTCGCCTGAACCTACACGTTTATTTCAAGCAGTTAACGAACGACTTAAAAAAACCTTTCTGAAACATCAATTATGACATTATATTACGTGTAACATAAAAGAAGAATCCTTTTTTATATTCTTTGTCGCGATTATTAAATGAATATTATAATGAACGATCCTCGTGTTATTAGCAACGAGCTTTGTGCAAAATTAGGAATTAACGACTGAGCACAATATTATTAACATAATAACTAGCAGTGTACCTTGTATAAAATGACGTGTAACATTTTTTATTCATTAGAAAGAAATAACGTTTCATTAGTATCCATAATTAATATTTTTTTATGAAAAGGTATTATGGTACCAGACAAGTTGTTACTTGTATTGATTTAATGAAGTATTTGTATATTATAAATTATTTAAAATACAAATTTTTGAAGAAACAATTGAATCAAAGGATTTGGATATCGAAGATACGTATTGAATTGCAATATTATAAAATTCAAATATATATGAAATTTATTTTATGTGAAGATGAAGTTAACGCATCTGTAAGTTACTATTTGCAAATAAATAGTATGACTACTCGCAATAGTTAACAATATAACTGAAAGGTGAGCCAATCATTATAGAATACCGAACCACGTGGATCGACCGCATCCTAGTTCAACTTCCACTAATTAATCAGAAATTTCCTGCCAGCTTCGTCGACCTGGATGCACAGCTAATAGAGCTCGGTATGAATTCGCCTTCCCAATTATCTCGTCGTGTACTAATTACCACGCATGAGCACGAACAGAAAGTTACTCGGTTATTAATCGCAAATTTGATATCGAAAGCTGATCATATTTTTTTCAGATTATACGTATTAAGAATTCTTAAGAGAAAAAATTATATCGATAGCGATATTTGTCACTGATATTATTAGACTGTAACATATTATATTCTGGAAATGGTAATCGTTATTAAAATATTATCTAATATTTGTATTCGTAATGTAGTATCGGAGAAATTTAGGTATAAATTTTTCCTGATACTGTTTATAATTTATTTACAATAAATAAACTAAACAGATATTAATTAGACAGAAAACGATGGTTGTTTAACTTGAACTAAACGCAACAATCTTATTTTACTTCAACCACTCTCGTAACTCGACAACGCTAACAACTCTATTCTTCGACTTCTCGACTAGCTCTGACCTCTCGACTCACTCTCGCTTCTCGATCAACACTCTTTGAACCCAAATCGTCCCCCTCTATTAGTGTTATTTTTTCCTCTCTTTAATCTCATCATGCCAACGCTCCGCAAGAACTAAGTGACCTTAGTCACATAGGCTTTTTCCCCTATGTAAACTAATAACTGAAGGACAGACGACACTATTTTGATCGATCTCTAATCAGGTTTTTTTTACGATACTACAGTAATTATAAAACATTCCTTCAAGTTATACCGAAATAACGTCGCTTTCTATGACTTGTTCACTTTTTCCAACGTTTACGAAATATATCTGGTCAATCGTAAATATAGAGAGAATATTTTACCTAGATTTTGGAAGACAAAAAATTAATTCATACATGGGAAATCGCAAATTGGAAAATATTCAGCAACGAATAATCGGATAACACGGTACGTCGAATATTTTCCTTCTCGTTTTGTAACAGAACACACGGTCTGATTCAATTTTCGCTACAGGTCAAAGCGTTGCGTGGCCAATTTGTGAAAAATAACGATGAAACATTGATTTACTCTGCTCTGTTCTGGTCTCTCTCTTATATGTACCGTCCACTTGTTCTTTTACAAAGAGTTCCAGAGTAATGGAGACATGTCGTGACTTCGGGCAATTAATACGGGTTCATTCATCAGGTACGCGAGAACGAGCAAACTTCAATAAGAGAACATAAAACATCATAACCATGCAAATTATGGTCATATTGTGGAATTAATTTCATAATGAAATCACGTCAGAGTATACAATCATATCGAATTAGGAAATAAAGTAGCATTAATATACCTTCACTTTAAAAAATAGCGCAAGGTCAACATTCTTGTGAAAACAGTTGGGATGGGCTTTCGTGTACAATTTAACTGATATTATTAATTTTAAAAATAAGTTACAAATTACCAATATTAAATTCTCTGACACAAAAAATAAGAAACTACGAAACTGAGAGAAATGTTAAAAGGGGTATAAATAAACTCTGGTATTTCTAGCGTTAACGATTTATTGGTCACGAAAAGAGAAGTCATTCGTTGTGACGGAAACTGGGTACACTGATCGATTGGTCGTTAACGTTACCAACTAGAGGATCCAACGAATCTCATCAGCCGAGATAAATTACGTCAAATTTTCGATCCGCTTGAACCTTTGGTAAACTAGACAGCGACCAGGCAAAGCTTACGACCTGAAATTGTGGCACGGGGTTGTTTACGAAATCGAAGTAATCTGAGCTCATGGATGCGTCACCAACAACGACAAACTGAAAATTGGACCACATAGAACACTAATGAAAGTGCAATTTTTACAAGAATTCTTTTTATAAAAAGAAAATATTCGTTGGTAGTTTGATCACAGTTTGATTAATACCTTTCAAAGTTTTATCACATTACATAAGATTTGATTGTTTTTCTCCTTCTCCCTTTTCTAAGTAATTTATCCTTTAATTGGGTTACTTTTCAATTTCTTCTTGAATTCTCTTTTTCTCTTGAATTTGTCAATTTCTCTCGTTTATATTACTTTTGAATTTTCCACATTATTATAGCTTTTAATATTTTTTTTTACATAAGGAACAATATTTTAGAAAATGTATAAAGCAAATATTCAATATTTTTAGATTCTGTGGGGGAAAAATATGAATTTCCATTTGAGAAATACAGTGTCTTCCAAATTACATTGAAAAATTTGACAGAAAAATGCTTACCTTACCTTATTGCGTTCTACGTGAGAAACAAAATAGAAAAATGTCTATATATCCTTTCCCTCGCCTTAATTGTTTAGCAGTTACATATACAGACATAAGCCATCGACAGATAAATTAGAATTTTTTAAATTAAATATAATTTCACCAAAATAAAAGTACGACCTATCAGGAAACATACCATAGTCACTCTACACTCCAGTTCTATTTACTAATTTCATTTGTCTAATTTTTAAAAAAGTATTTCATAATCGCTGTACAATTACCTATGTTCTATTTTCCAATTCTATTTGTTCAACCATTAAAAGAATATTTGTAAAAAGAGATCATTTGCTCTTTGTAACATTACATGCAAATATCGGTAACGATAGAAGATCATGTATAGATGGTCTGCTATGTGTCCATCACTCTTTCTTCGAGCCAGCGGCTAGACGTATCGATAACGCATTGAGTACGTGCATCGAGATATTGAGATGTGAACCACGTATTCAATATAAGGGCTTTTATCGCGTTTCAGCGGGTTCACCCTTTGCCTGGACTTTTCGCGGTAAACCCCGTGTCCTCTCGCCCTTAGGCAACCATTCCAACAAACGCGTCCAGACCAATTTACAATGGAGTCGGTTCAACGACGCGTGCAGTAACCTGGCGAATAATGCATCCGTGCCACGCTCGAGATGTGCATCGCGTCGCAACGTCGGAGACGACATTGAACCGCAAATGGTGCGCAACCCTCAACAAATTCAACGAGAATGGTATCGTTCGTGTAATATCCCGAATTTTTGTGTTTACCGAACTGAAATATAGCTACAAGGGAGAAGAATTTTAAGTATTTGCTCGGATGTGGTCTGTTCGCAAACTACGCAGACATATTTCACATTGAACCTGTTACAAGTCACAAATGTTGACCCGTGAAATCAATTGAGGAAGCATTGAAATAATTCCACTAATAAAAATTTGAGAAACAAACTTGTAAGTATAAAATTGTGTATACAAAATGCTATTTGCACATTTATTTGGACATTTATTATGAAAAGCTTTCAAAAATATATGACGTGAGTTCTATAAAATATTTTTTGAAATTTAATTAGTACCATAATGAGACACGAGTATCATGATTATGTTGGTAAAGTTAGAAATAAAAATGAGATGCACAAGATATGTATTTCAAACATACACAAATATTGATCTGTACTACTTACTTGATTTTTTGAATAATACATTATACACATGTAAATATATGTAATTTGAATCATTATATGGAAGCATTTTATAAAATAGTATTTTCGAATTACCATACTTAGCAGGAGCAGATAAAATAAAAAAAAAAAAAAGAACAGACGATTAATGGATGGACAAATATTTATTTGCACTACTTATTTGGACTTCTTCGTACATATAATTTCAAACATTATATAGAATCATTCTGTAAAATAGTGCTTAAATGTTCATTGCTGTCAAGCAAAATATAATCTGATGGAAATATAAGGGTTACATATGTTATTTGCATGCGTTAGTAAAACGCATCTGTGAGCCGACTTATTTACCTTAAATTCAATTTAACAAATTGCTTCGAAGATTATAAGGGAAAGTGTACGTGAAACATTTTATTAGCGTAACTTCACGAAACGCTGTTAGACTATCCACGCGTGACAATAACATAGTATGCAAATTAATAGGGCGAATGTTCCGGCTCCTTGAATCTTTGCCTGTCGGTCTATATGTATATCCAACAAATGTACACTTGACCGACCTACAATAAAGGAGACTCAACGGAGTATGCAATAACGTGGCAAATAATACATTCGCGCTGCGTTTTCGATATATATGCGCGGTATCGTACCGCAAACGCAAGGCCAACAGAGACGAAATACGAGGGCAAACAACTTCCTGTTGTCGACTTGAATTGAATCAGTCAGGTGGAATTTCAAATATTTTTGAATTTCGATCTGTAATTTTCCAATATAACTCGATGACAGTGTTGATTGGTTGTTTTGCACTCTTGTATTAATATACATTGTGCAAATATGCTTTGAAGCAATAAGGAAAATTTTGAAGAGTATTCTAATTCATTATAATACCAAATCTTGCATACAATTATAATCTAAAAAATAGATGATTATATTTATTTGTTTCTTTTAATTAGAATTTTGCCAGATTCTCTGTTTTTGTTTCTTTTCTGTTTTTCTCGCTGAAGAGATGAAACAAAATTTGCTGACGAATTAAAGAAAAAAAGGACCAAGCTACATTTGCATGTATGCTTCCAAAGAGACGCATTGCAGGAAGAATTTTTCATTGCAAATTGCAATTGTATTTATAAGCTCATCGAATAATTTATTAACTCACGCAGCCAATATTTCCTACAGTCTTCTTATTCCACCGAACCTCCAACTTAAATTCGTGTCAACGACACATCTAAGTTTACATTGTACAACTGCAAAGCCGGATTCTTATCATCCCTAAATCGTTTGCAGCTAAAGACCGCCATTGCGTGTGCCTTATCACAGGTTCGCTCATTCGTTCTTCGGGAACATTAATACCAAGGTGGCCAGCAAGAACAATTCAACGGAGCATAGAGAGTGAAAGTGAAACAAGAAGAAAGTCCAACCATTTCGCGATACACAAGACTGAGTATGAGAAAAGGGGGAGAACGATGAAATAGAGTCGGTAAGTTAGCAAAGGGTCAAGTCTATATAGCAGACTCGTGCTTCTGAGTTGCTGCGATAGAACGAGCCAGTATTTTCACAAGGACGGAAATGAGACGCGTCCCCATCCTCTAACACGCCCCCATTTATTTTTTCATCGTGAAGGGTAATGCGGGTATGGCGAATGCTGCGAAGTCCGCATTACATGCGCAGAGACATAGTTTGCACAGAGCAGTGGTCATTTTCTATTTTCGCAGACTCTATCGTCGCGTTGTGGATAAAGTTGTTCAAACAAGATCATGTAGCCTTTCATCAGTGTCTACGTTGCATTTTACTGCGTTACTACTTGGATAGTTCAAAGGCAAAATGATTAAATACGATGTTTGATAGAGTTAGAGAATTTCTGTGTACTACTTTTAGTGGAATGTGAGAGTCCTAAAGTTCTGCAGCTTGTTAACAACTGGATTTGGGTCTGGTTAAGAACGTATACAGCATGTATGCAATTTTTCTGAGGTTTAGTATTTTTATTTATATTTTTAATTCTAGCTATGTCCTTACACCACTTTTATAATTACAGACAAGATATATTAATGCATTTGCAAAAATTCCTTGCAACAGAATCATTAATATATTCTTAATGAATGGTTAGACAAATTTTCATGTTTTTACTATATAACACTAGCTATATTGTTGATATGTTTTATTTAAATATTCTTATACTTTCTGATTGATATGAGATATGAATCGTAGATTTTGCATTACATATTACGTTTATTAAATCAATCTGCAAATAAATTCTTATGTTTGATTATATTCTGAACATATACCTATAAACAAGTGTAATATCCAATATTATTATATTAAAAACGAAATCGTCTCTTAAAGCAAAACTACTATTATCCAATTGTACATAGAATTTTCCATAAATCCCAGCTTGAAGAATGATTTAACGAATGTATTGAAGAATGATTGGACGAACTACATTCCGCTTAACATCGTACATGATCAAGTTATATACATAATCATAGAACATAATCAATTTGCTTCACCCTAAAATTTCTATCAGTAACAAAATTTCCTATTCATCGATGCCCCAACGCCATGAACGTAACATTTATCTAGCAAAGCAATCAAGATTCGGTCTGCACGATCGATTTTACTTACGATTTCATGTATCAACAGACAAGGGGATACCCTTGATTTCCATAACATTTCATAATCTGTGCTCGCAATTTCTGGCAGACACGAGATACGAAGGCAGGAAATTCACGTAACGCGTTCGTGAGTCATCGGCAGGACGCATCCCCTTCTAAACAACTTGAAGAAATGAATTCCGGGTGAAGGAAAATCGCAGACTGCCGCCAACGAAACGACCCCTTAAATTCAACCCCTCTACCATCATCACTGTTTCCCCTAGATCCTCCAGGTTTCGCGTGACATCTCATGAATCCTCTCTCCCTGTTTGCCAGCCATCGTGATGGAATACCCTTAAAAGAGAGATGACCGATGGCTGTTTCAAACTGTGCCTATGACGCATGGATAATTCGAAAATGATCGTCGCACAGCTTAACACTGCCAAAACTGTATTCGAATTGATTGCTCGCTGTCTCGTATAAATGGAATTGTTCGGAATCAGTCTGCTTCGTTTGAAGTCACAATTCAATTTAACAGATTAATATTTCATTCACGGTGTAGTTTCGTTATGAGTAATAACTTATTTTTTAGGAAACAGAAGGAAGATTAATAGTTTTTTTTTTAATTGTCCTGTGAGATCATACACCGAGATTAGAATCACAGAAAACAATAAATCATCAATCGTGTTTTTCAGCGGTGAATTTCCTTTATAAAAATTTCTAGTCTACAGTCTTGATATTCTTAACTATTTTAAGTAAATATAAGACTAGTTAAAAAGATATTTTCGGTTGTGTTAGATTGCAATCTTTAATCAACGTAAATATTCTATTTGTTTATTTATCTCATATAATTTCTTAAATATTGAACTGCAAATAGGATACGTGTAGTTCTCGCGTTAAAAAAATATTCGAGATGAGACTTGCAAAAGATCTACAAATTAATTTACGAAAAAGAAAGATGGAATCTATCGGAATCATATAACTCCTACGGGACTATTCACAGGAATTTCGATCATTCGACACGCGTACCACTACACAACATTAAATGTCATCCGCGTCGAACGCGTGTTGCGAATCTGAATGCGGAAGCGCTATTACGATTATTTCGGAAGGCTTCCTTCGCTTAACGGTCGCATTAGCAGGCTTCGGAAGCGGAGGAGCATTACTGGTATCGATATTCCGTGGCTTTAATGGTCATACTGAATATTGATTACTAATTAGTGGCATAATCAGCGCGATCCAAATAGTTAATGAGCGACGGGGTTAAGTGTCCGTCCGAAGTTGCCGAACCAGGGCATCCTGCGACCATTAACAATCATTTTATTGTTTTTCTTTAGGCCCATGTGAATCCGGCCGCCGAGAAAACAACAAACTTTTTAAGCGGCCATTAATTTTTTGAATGCCGGATGCTTCTGTCAGACGATCGATAATATTTAAATTCATAATACCGCTCAAATTTAACAATAACGATTTTTCATTCGTTTTCTCGTTTCATTTACTAATTTTTAATAGGAGATTTAAAAAATATTTAACAAATAGCGATATTATTTAATGTAATCCGTTTTTAAAAATTTGTAATATCCTTCATTAGACGTGAGGATACCGATACATCGAATTTTTCTCGGTAATCCTAAAGCATTCGTGAGACTTTTTTAGTATAGTACAGGTGGAATCATAGGAATCGTTATTGAATATAAGATTTACGTTTTCTGGGGCGTTTCGCTTGACGAATTGCAATGATTTAACAAGTGTAGATCAATATCGCGTTCATTCTTGGTAAAACCAATATTCAAGTAGACAATGCGTCGTGCAGCTTTGCTCGCGTGAAAAATCCGATCACGTATAATCTGGCCAAATGGAAAATAGAAGTTCAAACATATATTCCTGCAATCTTTCTATAAATTGCGAGAAACTATAATCCGAATCATTTCATCAAATCATTTTATCACGTCGTTTCATACTATTTCACCAAAGAATAAAATTCCAAAATAGAAAATAAAAATCTGAAATAATTTTCAATAAGAATTTTATATCGAAATTTCGAGTACATTTTCAGCTAAAATCCTTGTAAAGTGAACATCAAAATTGAATTACAAGAACTTTTACAGAGACTAAAAAGCTTTGCTAACAAAAGAACGGTACAATATGTGTTAATAAGAGTTTAAAATTTGATACAATAAGATTACTGCCACAATTCTGTTAAGTATGAAAAAGGAAGATTTGACATTTTTTTTCAGCAAATTTTACGATCCTTAGGATTTGTTTTTCAACATTTTATCCACATTCTACTCCCTGTGGAAAATTCGTACTTTTTTTTTTTATCTCTAGAATACAACGCTCTCCGCGTAAATTATTTTTTCAGTTGTTCACACTAGCTTTGTTTTACTATTCGTTTTAATCGATCCGCCAGATATTTATTCTTTCTTCATTAGCCTCGTGAATAACCAATGTCACGAATCATGCCGCGTTTGAAACATAAAGCATTTGAATTCAAAGCTTTTAGCGGTAATGGTTCTCTATTCTAGTGTTGACACAGCCGTACCAAGTGGCTGAGATGTTCACTGCTAGAAGCCATGCTACAGTCTCTAGTATCTGAATTAATAGAGAGCCATAAGCTTTCGAATCAAGAAACCAAGAAATTTTCGATTAATGGAATATTCCCTTTTTTTTTTTAACGATTATTATTTTATATTTTAGGAGATATAATATTGTACTTTCCTTCTTTCATTTTTCATTGAGTTAGGATTAGTGATTCTTTTATTCGTTACATTCTTTATACATAATTATAGTATACCTTATAGAGAAAATATTTCTTCATAATTAAAACACTTTATTCAGCGGGACATTTAGTATTCAAATATCCACTACCCAGACGTTGTATTACTGGAACAGTATTTTTCTTTCATTACTTTACTTTTTCGTTATTATTACATTCGTTAACACCTCGTGTATAACAACATCAAAGAGGAGACTTTTGATATTAACTATTAAAATGAAACAAGAGATGCTTTAAAACTTGAAAAATAACAGTAGTACCGCAAACATCCGCGGCAAACATACAAAGCATTTTCGCTCGAAAACATTTATGATATTAAAGAAAAGAACTTTTAGGTGTTTTGAGGGACAAACAGGATGTAACTCAACATAGCATAAGATATTAAAAAGTCTACGTGATTCAAAAACGATTCTGTCATAATTGTTTCCCTTATAAATGTATATATGTATATTCTTTATTTTTGAATATTCAGATTTATTTCATAAATGCGTAAATACTTGTAATTATTAAAATATTGTTACGAATATTCGACAATTTGGAACGTCAGCGTATGTATAAATACCGGTATATATCGTGGCAGACAATTAAAACGGTGATCGATTTTCACCACCATACGAAATATTGATTAAATAGAAAGAATAATCAGTTGATTCCGGAACTTTACACACTGAGACCACACTGAAATGAATATTCCAAGAATATCGTACATTGTATAAAATTGTCTATCAATACTGTACGATGAAACTGTAAATAAAGGATATGTTAGAGATGGAAAATCGACAAAATTTGAACAGAAGTCAGAGAAATCCCGTAACAATGTTATTCTTTTTAAAATATAAAATAATCCTTGTTATGAAAGACAAGCGGAAAATTACATAGCGATATCTTTTATATTTTTCAAGAATCAATATATATCTGTAAATTAATCGTAGAAATTAGTATAAAATTATTATTAAGTATTAATTATCAGTATTAATTATCTACTATACTACTATACTATTATTAGTATTAATTATCAAATCATCGATCAATTTTCTTAATTTATTTTCAGAGCTCCAGAATAACTGAATTCACGAATCACAAATATTCCCTTTTCAGCTGTTTTCATTTTCCACGCGGTTACATCTCACTTGAACTACCTCCGTTTTACAAATTTATAGCAATATCCAAGTCCAATGTGTACCAGTTTCGAGAAATTTCACATTTCAAACTTTTATTCGAAACTGTCCAATAATTTCCACCGTTTACGGCGTATGGTTATGGATATAGTCGTAGTTAGAATAATTTCCTCCCTGCGGAATCAGTAGCAGTTTTGTTATGCTTCGAAACACAAAGTTGGTCTTTCCTTCTTGTCGGCACGTGGAAATCGGAGCCACGAAATTTTACATCTATTGTTTTGTAATTTAAAACATTGCCTGAATTTTCAAAAGTATCCAATGTTCTCGTATACTTTATGTTACATATTGCAAACAACTGAAAGAAACGTACGGGGTGTGTTTGTTTTTTTGCTGTATGCACCGCCAGATTTTTAATTTTCCCAAAATATAGTGGAAACATAAAGCTATCATATACTTTGTATTGTAAATTTCTTCGTTCTGAATTTATACTGTAACATATGTTTTATTGTTCAGCTGACATAGTACAGTATATCATAGCATTGTAGTATTAAATGGATGAGTATTTTATAGTACTTTACTCTCTAAAATTAGGAATTTATTTGAAGAACTAATTCAAGACGTAAATTGTAACGAAATTATAGTAGTACAATTGCTTACAATTAATATAATTTACGAGTTTTATGTAGTTATTGTTCGTTTACATGAAAATGGTTTTGTAATTGGCAGATTTTTAGATCATCACTGTAGAATGCAATAAGAAACGTTTGTGGGAAATAAATTTTGAATTCTTCGTTCCTTTAGTGATACGTAATACTACAAACAAATCTAATAATTACCTAACACGACTGAATACATTTAAATTTTACCATAACATATTCTAATGTCAACGATAAATATTTTAATTTTAAAATACACAGTATCAAGCAACATAAAAATGTGTTTTGACAGATTTGATAAAATAATGTTTCTGGTAACTTTTATTATTTTATGAGGAACAACGCCATAATTGATTAAACTGCCTAAATTAATACTTTTGCAGCTTAATTGCCCGAAAAACGAGAAAGCGCACAACAAATTCAACGTAAGCACGCAATTATTCACTCAAAAACTCAACAGCATATTTACAGCTTTAAAATAAATATATTCCTCAAATAGACGAATTAACTGGGAAACATATCCAATTTTTGTTTAATAATTTAACGCGCGTTTCATTATGCGTATTTAATTTCTCTTAGCGTTCACGTACGCAACGAAACTGTTTATTCGATTGTCCAAACGGGTTCTTGTTGTGCCTATTGGGCAATTTCAAAGGTGCAAGTTTGTACAGCGAGAACTTTGAATGTAGGCAACAGTATTTTTGTCGGCGTTTCGAATCAAAACACAGAACTGGTGTTGTCACCCTGCAGCCATTTTTGCGGTCACAGGAAAAAAACTTGTGCTATAAAATAGCAATCACGAATGTGACGCCTCATATTTCAGTCCATTTTAGTTCACTGTATACCGTGTTCTCAGAATATCGTCTGTTCGCTGTATGACAATTGCAACGATAAATAATAAGAAGAAATTGTAAAATGTATATAATCTTACGATTTATAATGTTGTAACGTTTAACAGAGAACATTACAATTATAATTTATAGAATTCGTACAATTCAGCCATAATTCGCATATTTAACAGTATGATTCGCATAATTAACTAAATATAATACTTAAATGTAATAATTTATATATAATCAATCCATAATGATAATTCATGTAAAGTTGTAATAATATATTGCAATTAACGCAGGATAGTCTAATATATCAGCGAATAATTACGTCTTCTTGTCGATATATCAGCTTCCTCTTTTTCCTTCTTTTTAACAAATGATAAATAACTTGCCATTGATCGTAAATCACATCTAGGCGTATCTAACTTAGTTTGATCAATTTCAAAATGAAATCTAAAGTTCGAACTCGTTCGAAGATTCACGATAAATAATGGACGAATAAGAAAATATTGGAAACGATCTTATTCCTGTTACTATGCCTTCAAAAAATGTACGTACGATAAACAGTCGCGCAATTATACCAAATAGAAGGAGATCCTATCAAAAGCGTTGTGTAATTTATCCTGGTAGCAGTGACCTATATTATTGCAGTGTGAGTACCACCCCATCGAGAACGATCTGTTGTTCCCACGAGGAATTTCACTCCTCGTTTATCTTCATTATCGACGTACCTGTCCCGCACCATTGGAGGTAGCGGTACATGCACTAAATACGCTTCTGTGGTTTGTACAAACATTTGAATATTTATGAAAGATGCATCGACGATCAGTCGTCGTTATTCGACGATCGCAGTTGATCGGTGCCAATGACCGACGCGTGTTATTCCAATGCGATCGATCGCGATCACGATTCAGGCTTGCGGCAAACGTTGTGTTGGCCGCGTTCCTCTGCGTCTCTCTTTTCCACATTCTCTTCTTTTTTTTTTTATTTCAGCTTCGAACAATGCTTTTCCATTTACATTCGCTGTTTACATCACGCGCGCTCCACGCATCGCGACTGTTTCTATTTGTTCAACTGAGTTTCTTTTCTTGCCCTCTCTCTTGTTTACTCGTTTTCTACGTTTTGCAGTCTGTCCCTTATGTTTTTTTTTCTGAGTTCTCGAGCCCCCTTCCTTGTTTTCTCAGCTTTCATTTGATCACGCCGAATCCCGTTTCCCCCTTTACGCTTCCGATATTTCTGAAAATTTTCCACTTGATACGAAGTCAAGCATAATTAGCTCTGTTCGAAAGAAATAATCGGCTTTTCCCGCGACTTCCGGGATCAAATGTTTCTTTCGCTTAACAAGTGTGGGGAAAAAATATTTTACCTTCATTAAAAAGAAGAGGCTGGTAGATTTTATTTGTACAAGATTTTAAAATGGTACATAGGTGGATAAACGAATGAAAAAGTCAGTCCTTGCTATTTCATCGTTATTTTACTTCTTTTTACGACTTTCTAATTTAACTGTCATTCAAATAGTCCGAGGGTCATTCTTATATAAATGTTTAACTATGTGAGAACTAATAGCATACATAACAAAGTAACTTTCAAACATAAAACAATATACACGCGTTACTGCATTATGATAATTACAACACAAAATATTAACATTAGTTGAACAAACTTGTTAGTCTTGACAAGATGTAAACGTGCATAATATAATTCCATTATAATAGACTCCACTACTTTCTGAAACCGCTCGTGTCAATTGCAGGATGCCACTAACAACGAGTCTGTTTTCAGATATATGTAGATAGTTAAGAAGTTGCTGACAGTCAGATTTGACGAATTACAAACAAATTGTTCAACTTGATCCAAATAACCTTAACTTATATATTATATCTATTATACTGCTCCTCTTAAAACACTAACATCGTCAAAAGAAGCCTAGAACACCTTATTGTATATCAATTTATATACAAGCCAATTACCATACAATTAATCAAACCATCAACAATAAATCACGACCAAGAAGAAGCTAATAAGCATAATTTCGCTTATTGTTTACTCGTATACGTGGCACAGTTCTTAAACAAAGCTCTCGATATCATACTTCTTTCTGATTACGGGCAAAGAATCTTGAAAACTACGTGAACGTGGATTTAAAGAGCTCTTTCGTCGAATCGTTATAAAGTTAATTGGGGCAGCATCGAAAGCTTTGAAAATGCGGAAAGTCGTTACCGGTTGGCAACTTTGCTCGAGAGGGTCACCGGCTACTACCGAGTTACTGTAACCCATCCATTTCTCAGGGCACCGATAGCCGAAAGAGTAGCAAAGAGAAGTAGTACGAAAAATGCCTTGGAGAACAGCTGGGAACAAGAAAGAGACAGACACCGACCACTTTCGAACCGGTCTCGATCAATTAAAACTTCGTCGAGTTTGATTTATTGAACGATTTGAACTGATTGTGGCTTCGCTGAAAAGACTAGTTTCCACCCGTTCGATTTCTTCGTCGTCGTTTCGTCGGCTCGGTTACCAGAAAGCTTCGACTTCAAACATCGAAAGCTGCGCCTTTCCGATTGCTTACCATCAATTCGAGAGCCCACGTTCTTGTTGGTAACCACGTATACCTCTTATTTACCCAGCACTTTGTCGAGAACGTTTGCAGATCGGTTCGATGTAAATCTACTGTGTGGAAACCTGTCTTCATGCATTGGACTTCGTGAATTTTTCTCGACATAACATATTTAGGTCTCTGTTGGAAACACAGAAATATGGTTGAGGATCGTAATGGTAACTTTTAGTTTTTATAAAATAACCTTCTACGTTTACTGTTATAAGTGGATTGTGGATTTTCATGGATCCATGGGAAGCTTGAGGATGCAAAAATGCACGAAATGCATATATAATAGATAAAAATATTATATATTACGTATGCGTTCAAAGTATAATATTCGCTATAATATTTAGTACGTGAAACAATTTTTTTATCTAGGTTCTATCTTTTCTGTTTAATGATCTTCATAAGAATATGAATGTATGGAAATAATCAAATTAGAAACAACCTCAAATGAGGAGGACGTAGCTTTAGATAGGTGATTAGATTGTACATGTACTGAAATTTAGGTATGTTTTATGATATTGGAGAAATATTATGATCCTTTGCGTTCATTAATTTAGGTCTATGGTTACGTAAATAGTTGCATAAACTTAAGTATGGTATCTCTCGGTTGTCTGCTAATATCGATCCATTTACCAAAATTTTAATAGCTCATTACACATACGCCTTATTAAATAACTTTGTTAATCTAATTTTATTAATTACATAAAATATTTCAATAATTAGAAAACTATTGTTTCATTAATAGGAGATTCGATTTTTCTTATTTAATTATTATTAATTTTATCATCTAAACTATTGATTAAAACAAAAATAATCTGTTCCAAAAAATAAATCTTCTATTTTTTATGTAATCTTTAGATTCTTTTAATTTTTTAAAACATAGAAGAATTTAATAAAAATATTCATAATTTCATTTACAACTTCTATATAATATTTTGTTTGATGTTAATTACTCATGAATTAACTAAATGACGTTTAATGCAAAACTCTTATGAAATCTTTACTAACAATTCTTTGATCATTTTCTCAATAGAAATTATTGACTTCTTTTTTAATACCTATAAAAGGAGAAACATTATCTAACAATTGCTCAAATGTACAGGAACAATTACAGACGTTCTTCAATGAAACAAGACGATACAATTACAATATCGACTTCATGGAACAACAATTTCACATTACTAGTGGAACATCAAAGGCTATCTTCATTAGCTGCAATTACATTATTTTAATTATTCTCGTAGGTAAATTACTTCTCATTTAAATAAAAACTGAAATACCAGTCGTCGAAGTTGCTTAATAACGTTAATGAAAACCAAACTACTGCCAATGATATTGCACTCATTACTGTGCGTTAACTCAATTCGTACTTTCCTAGATTGTACCATAATACTGAATTACGTTTATTGCTAATTGCTTCTCCATGTGATACTATTGCAACTGATTTATAGTAATTTATTCTTAAGATAAAACTATTTAAATTTAAACATACCTTAAAACATGCTTTGAATATAGTATCATTAATTCATAAAAGAAACTTTTACAGAGATGACAGCAGCAGTACACATTAAACACCGTGTAAAAACGCCCCTTTAATCTTTTAAATTGAGCACGCGCATCACGAGATCCACAAAGGAAAATTTTACAGAGTATTACGATCACATAAATTACATGTTTGTGACTCTTCATAAGGTACAATGATCTTGTTAATCAACTGTATCTGTTATTGTCAGACTGTAAATATTTTTGCATAAAATATGAATGACAGAAAAAATTGAATATTATTATATCCATCTAAACCTTTACCAACCATTTATATCAACTTTTCATTAAAATTCTTACCAGATAATGAATATTCATGCGCTTATGAAGCTGAAATAGAAAAGACAGAAGACTCGTAACACACAAAAATGCACAAATTATTTAATTAATAATAATCGAAAATAATCTAAAGTCATTACAATATCTAAGGGATGAAATACATAAATCTTTAGATTCTATTGATCTTCGTTTAAATTCCATTTCCTTAATAGTACTCATAAAGATACGAGTTTATCTAAAATAAAAGTTCATCTTTTATCAAGATATCGATTCACATCTTTCGATAACATTCTCATACTATTTTTCCAAGTCAAGGACATACATATTTATATTACTACATTATAACCATACTAATATAATTATAATTTTATAAAATACCATATTCATATCACTATATTACAATTATAATAATACAATCATAAATACCATAATACTCGATACTAAACATCATGATTTATTAAAGAACGTAGGAGAGAATCGCTTAAGAGTTATTCCGAGCAATTTAAAGGAATCTCTGGCGACGCATGCTCTCTTGTTTACCGTTGCCAGGTATCCCCTTGAACCGATCGAGAGACGAAGGGTCCGACGCAAATCGAGTTTCATCCCCGTAAGAGGTTTCACCCTACCACATTTTCCCCTCGACATTGGGTCCGGGATTCGTGGCACGTTATTGGCACGAGGGATGCGTTTATTTACTCGGCTTTTAAGCAACTCGCACCGCGTATTGGTCGAATTTACCGCGAGGGTTCTAAATCAATTTGATCGTCACGGCATAAATATATCGGAAGAACGAATCGTCGGCCAGCTTACGCCATCGTGAAACCGGAAGCAAGCTTCGAACATCCTCGAAGAACGATCACAGGGAGAAAATGACCTTCTTTTTACGTGTCTTCTGTCAATTTCTCATCGTACTTGCATAGCACGGTGTAGTTGTCGGAATTCGTTGGTATCTAGGGAAATTTTGATGAAGTTGAAAATAAATCCGTCGTCGCATTGTCGAGTGTACGAGGCCTGTCAATTCAACAGCGCTCTAATATTAGGACGTGGGAACTTTCTTCCAACTAAATAATCCAGCGGGCGTCGCGTCGATGTAATTTTCCGTTCCCGCGATTGGGTTAGTTCCCAGTTCACTCGGGACTTGTCTGCTTATGTTGATGCAGGCGTACTGAATTTAATATTCGTAACGAAATGTCGTTTTAAAGATACAAACTGAAGCAACGACTCATGAAGGGATATTAACGAAGAACATTTAGGAATATTAAAGTTAAGAGATTAATGTCATTGACTCTCAACGAGAATTTCAAAAGTCTGTAAATCGATAACAAGTGCTTGATAGAGATTAGTAATGAAAGAAAAATTTATTGATTCTGATATTAGTAACAGAATTTAGTTTTCAGAGAGGAGAAATAAATTTGTCAAATCGATGAGATGTATACGAAAGAAAAGTAGGAAGAATGGTGTAACACATAGTGTATGAAAAAATATGATACGACAAGATATTTTGATCTTAAAAGCTAGTTACGTGGAAGTGGACCTAGTATTTAATAATTAATTAATAATTAATTGAATTTCTACGGTTTAATAAGAAATGCAAAATTGTTTTTTTATTTCTAACGATGATGTTTCAATAAAATGAAAAGTATATATCATCGGTTTCTACTCCTATTAACTATATCTACATTGCAACGAAGTGAAAAAGTCTAGATGTTCGATTGGAAATTAGAACTTAGCTATGACAGTCATCTAGAAGGTGTTCAACGGAATAATGAACGAGTAAACAGACGTTTTAGCGGAGACGAAATGCCATGGGCGCAAAGAAAAAGGAAAAGAAAGAGAAAAAAGGAAGAAAATCAATGGAAGGAGGCAAAAAGAAGAGAAATGCGTCACTTTGTACACGCGCCAGGCCTTTCGTGAAAAAGGGTGAAAGCCATCGCTCTTACCCTCAAAAATAGAAGAAGAACGAGGGATTCGTGGCTCGAGAAGCGAGAGGGCATTGTTACCGAAGTCTGTGTATTGCTGAACCTCCCTTCCACCCTCTGTTGAAAAGGGTAGCGCAACCTTTCAGCGAAAGATCCGTTGCCCTTTTGCCGTTAAAGTCTCGCTGCGAAGGGTGCTAGACGGACCGAGATTTCCATTGGAGGTAAACGGGACTATAAATCAAGCCGAGCTGCTCTTAGACCAAGCTACGAAGAATTAATCAGCGGCCAAGAGGTGATTATGCATTCTAATGCCGATTTATGTGAGTTTAGTGGCCTTGCCTCTTTTATTCCGTGACGAGTCTACGGTTCATGGATTACGACTACGTAATCGATTTCTCTCCTGAATTAGTACAAGAATTGTAGGTTAATTGTAGGTTGCAAGAATTATGATTATAACATTTTTTAAATAGTTATGTTTCATGAAGATTAGATATTCAGGAATTATTAATTGGTAAATTATATTGTCCGTTGTTGAGGTTTTGGAATGAATCTGAATATTAGTAACTTCCAGTTCTCCTATAAGAATAAAAGAATGACGATTGATCGTCTTTCTTACTCTTGCAACAGAAAGCAAAGAAAAATTCAGTATCAAAGGGTTAAATAATTTAACCAAAGAACTCGTGCGCACACACTCCGAGACAAGTTTCGCAGGTTTTAAAGTGACAAAGCAATCAGAATATCTTTCCTGTCCTTTCGGGTTTTTCCCGGAGGATGAGAAAAACGAGACCGCGGATTTATTTTGTTTCCGACTTGGCCAATCTAATTCCTCTGTATCCGATATCATCTATATAATGTAACATCCGGTTGAAACCAGCAACATTCCACCGTCTCCGTGGTCCCAACTGTATGGAATTCTGCTGGAGTCTAATATACCGTGGAGCACGTTTCTTTGAGCGAGCTAATTTGTTTTCCTTTTTGCGCCAGCCGTACAGCTCCGCGATATTCCGCGCACGCCTCGGCGAAATCCTGCTTTCTTCTTTTCCTTCATTCCTCCCATTGGCCTTCTTTCATTTCCGCGCCGCTGTTGTTTCCGAAACCAAGGGTCGACGAACTCTACACCATAGTTTTAATGGCGCAGAGACTTCTCCCATTAGATAGTCTTACAAGCTTCCACGTGTTCGTCATTTTCAAGTTACACAAATATGGTATATATTCCTCTAAGCATTAAAACATTCGCTAATTTTCAGTATTAGCTTCGATAAAATACGTTCGTAATAAAATCTTCGAAACATAATATAACTTAATCTTCAACTTCATTTTGCAATTACAGGACAGGTTTGTGTCTATCCTAAATATATTAAATGTCCTATGAATTATGGCTGGTTATAAATATTCAGAAATGTTGAGCTATTTGTATTAGATTGTTGGAAGAATTCATAACGAATAACGAAATTTGAAAAAAAATTTAGTGTCAATTTAATTTCCACAGAATTACTATTTTATTCGATAATCTACTTCCTTTCTGCTGACAATTTGCCATTTGTTGGGTAATTTTACAATTATTTTTCGAAGAATCTTCCATCCTTCTTGAAAGTTAATTGTATCAAGTGGTTTTTGTAAGATTTGAAACTATCTCGTTTTTTGTATAAAGTTGATTGTTAGATGATTTTCTACAAATTAATAATAAATAATATATATTACAGTAAGCGGATAGGATTCAGCGTTTCAATTGAAGTCTGACATTTTTATTGTACTACACATCCAACCCAGATCCAATATTGTCTTGTTGAAAAACACCTCTTTCATATGATAATAAAACAAATCAGTCGTAATATAACACATCAACCTTTCGTATTTGAATCAATGAGAATTATATGGAACCCTGGTAATTCAAATAGCAGATACGAGAATTTCATTGTACATATGTTTCTTCTTTCTGTTGGTCGTATGTGCTCCTAGTTGTCTTGTATTCGTGGTACACCATCCTGACCACTGTTCCACTGGGGAAAATTTTGTTATGCCGAGAGTTGTGTATAAATTTGCAGAGGGGTTGATGAAGAACTGTACGATTTAACTTGCTAAACGTAATTATTCCAGGAACGCTCTGGTTTGTGTTTAACACGTTCCATACCGGGGGAGGAGGGATTAAGTGTCTTGGTAGTGCTTTAAATCTGGATGAAAAAGATACATTTAAAAATATTTTAACAGAGAAAAATAGTATCTATAAATTCAAGAGACATTGGTTGTTCTCTTGCGCTTAGATCGTTTATATAATATAATAAAAAATATTTTTGTTCATTTATTGGATATTTCGTATCTGATAATGACGACTATGATATATATAATGACAATATATAAACAAAAATTGAATTACAAAGTAACAAGTTTTTTATTATAATGTGTATCATAATAGTATCGTCATAGAACTAACACATCACTGTATGACAAAAATTGTTTGCTTAAATGAATTCTTTTTCCTTAATTGGTAAATTAATCCTCACAATTAATCAGAATTTTCTTTTTTCTTATAAAGAAAGAAGCAAGCACAATTTTTTATTCTCGAATGAGAGGATTCAATTGTATCTGTTTGTGGTTAAAAAATTTTCTAATCTCTGCCAGAAAAGGAGTCTTGCACGAAATTCTAGAATTGCAAGGTTTCTGTATCTAAGATGATATAAGGTTGTTACATTTGCTGCGCGTCTTCATAGCACATAATCGTACATTTTCACAAACATCTTACTCTCGGGTCACGCGTAAAGTAATTTGCGAAGTGCTGACGCCCATAGGGACAAAATAATAGGGGTTGGAAAGATTTAAACGAGGTCAGCAAATCCGCGCTCATAGAAAATCCAAGTCTGGTCTGGGTTATCCGATCATAATCCGTCCATTCTGCTCATCCGTTCGTCCTTTTTCTCGTCGTCGAAGCTTCGAAGGATCGGCAAGAGGAATATCCAAGCCAAAAAAAGGTGACAGAGGAAAGAGATTGGATTGGAAGCAGTGAAAACAGATAGAAGACTGCAGGTGTACTTCTAGAACCAGGTTCACAAAAGCTTGATATCCGGTGAAAGAACCGCAGACACAAGGTTCTTGTCAAAAATTTGTTGTTGTCATTGTTACGTCCAATATGATTTCGAAAATATACTTTGTGATTTCTTTTATTTGCTTTTCGTTGAAAGATTGTATTGAATTGACTATGACAAATTTAATCATAGTAATTAGCAGTTATCATTTATGTTATTAGAATAAAAGGGTGCAGCTCGTCATAAGTTTATCGCAAATAAAAAATTAATCAATTTTCTTTGCCTTAAAAATGTAACAATTATAATCTTTTTTATATAGAAAGGTTTTATTGTGTTCCCTTTTCGTTAAAATGTGCTAATTTTGAGGGAAATTGATTATATTAAGGGTTAATTTCTCCTAAAATTAATTCTTTAGTAAAATAAATGTAATTTGTAACGAAATGTATGAAAGAGCTTCTAATAAAGACAACATTTGCTATAACAAAAGTAAGTTCATCATAAACGTTAAATGAATTTGAAACTCGCCATTCAACAATGATGTATTTATTCATGTTCACTCGAAGCACATCTGCTTCGATGCTTATATTTTTATCGCGAATTTTTTATTTTATGCATGTATTTATTCACTTATGTATATAGAAAAGCTTCAATTATTGTTTGAAGAGAAGAGGCACAAAACGTACCATTGGACTATGCTTTAAAATAATACAAGATGATGAAGCAGTGGCAAAATAAAAAATAACTAGCATCGAAGTGTCATAAAACCAAAGCATCTACGTCAGAAATTACTTGACGTTTGACATAGAGTCACTGAACAAATCCATGATGCGACGCGTAGGATTCATTCGTCTGCAAATTATGATTGTTGAATTGGTATACAACAGATTGGTTTTGTGTAATCTATATTAATCTGTAAAGGAATATTAGCCTTAAACATGAACATTTAACCCCGTCATCATTTTAAAGATTTAATGAAATTATTGTGACCGTTAATTTATGAAATTATTATAAATTTCCGAAAGTATATAAATCATTCACAAACCTTAACAAACGGGTTAATGACGCAATTTAATACGCTACTAATTGTTCCTCCAGTGATATTTAGATATTAAAATGTAATTTGTATTTCCTAGCACGTGCAAATTTATTTCATTTCGAAATAATTCAAGATTCATACGAGTGGAGTGTAATAGACACATAATTTACGAGAAAATCGTGTTAACGTAGTTAGAGGTTATTAATTACAACGAATGAGCTAATCCAAAATAATTATATTATTACATCGATATATTATATTATATTGATAGAAATTTTAGCTACCCAAAAAGTCATAGTATATTCGCAATATTCACATTTTTTGATTTTTCTTTTTCAATATTCTTCAACTCGAAATTCCTATCCTTTAGCCTCTTCAAGGATTTCAATAACACGATTTTTGGGATGACGAATAAACTTTTCTCCCGTTCAGGAAGTTTCCTTTTTATTGGAACGCGCGGCTGATTTCTTGAAGACAACTTTCTGGAACAACATGTTCGGCTTTGGTGTCACAGTACAACCATGGAAGATTTCTTCGGTTGACAGCTGCCACCGAACCGTAAATCGCCTGTAGCCAGGCGACCCCCTACTACGAGACTAATACTAAAAATGATGAATTACGCCCGAAGGCATGTAAACAGAATAGCGTTGGTCACTTTTTTTGTTCACTGATTGTGCACGTGGACAACTGGCCGTTAACAGATGTGTGATACAACGATAGACGCGATTCATTCGTTCACGATTCAGATGATTGAAACTTTTCTATGTATTTCGTAAAATTTGAAAAAAAGATTTTCTGCTTGAAAAATTTTAGAAAAGGTACATTTATGAAATTTATTTATTTTCATCGTTAAGCACAGTTTAAAAGTTGGTATTTCTGTTAAATAGAATTATATGTAGGTTCACTTCGTAATATTATGCAGAAAAGTATTAAGCTAGTTACACGATATGCTCGACAAATGTTTAGTTTCTAAGATATTTTAATTTAGCTGTTATTATATTATAACGTTTATTTCTCGTACATATCATAACTTTTAACTTCCCTGAAGCATATAACAAAGTTCACTTATTAAGTTTCTCCTTTATAACTAAACAATTCAGCACTTAATATCATGAAATTTTCTACGAGCTCCACTACTTCGTTCGTTTTTCTCGAATGGAAAGGGGAAAAGGAAAACTAATAGCAACCATATCAAACGAGTACAGCGATCAGAACTTTCGGAAGTACCTACTTGCGACGCGTTCGTAAATTCTTTGGCTTTACTTTTTTTATACTGTTGGTAGCAGCGAAAATATTTCTTCTTTCATTATTTATCATCTTCCTTTTTAATCAACTACATATATTCTTTTTTATTTCAAAAACTCTTAACTCGTTAATTGGATAATATTTCACAATTAATCATAAATTTGTTTAGATAGCAAATACGAAAATCTGTAAAAAAGAATAAAAATGAATTAAATCGTTTTTAATCTGAGCGAATGTAAGTCCAAATTTTCAAATCACTTCACGATACTTATAAAATATCCACCATTCTCTTTCTCTCTTTTCTCTTTATATTTCCGCAAACAGAGCTACATTAAAGCGCGAAATATTTTATTAATGACAGGAGGCGTGGGATATAGCAGCATTTTCAATCATTCGCGAATTGCACACGAACGTAATTAAATAATTAGCCGAGATAAGAGTCTCTAGATCAATGTGTGTTATAATTTAATTACGTGCACCGCCGTGAAACGAATAGCTGATTACATTCCGCCACGATAATTACGCGTTAAAATGTTTTCGCACGTTGCCAGCCAACGCGCCGTGTTATTGGATCCGCTATCTCTTCTATTTGCATATCCCCTTCAAGCTAGTTCGAATCGAAATCGAGAATTTCGACGAAATACCGCGCACAGTTTACGCAGCACGGTAATTTTTATTCGTCTGAACTATCGTTCTGCACGCAACGGATTGCCCGCTGGCGACATGTTTCATTCGGTGGGATTGTTTTACTCGTGGACCTGCAGCAGAAACGATTACGACAATCGGTTTGCGGTTTGTAAAACGGCGAACAGTCCGGCGAATACTCCACTGTTACGTTTCTTTTAAACGAATGGCAAATTACGTTCACAGAGACGGTTTCTCAGTACGATAACTGCGGATTGTTTCGCCAAATGGCCTAGAAATTGAAGTTTAAAAAGTAATGAACATTGATGGCCCGGAAACTATTTCGTTTATATAAACGAACTTTTTAAAAATTGATTTATGTAGGCGAGCGTGGGAACATAAAATTTGTCCATTTGTGTTTCTCTGCGTATCTTTTCCATTCTCTTCTGTATTTAATCGAAGTTCTAGAAAACTCATCCCATAAATATAATGATCTTCTGGATAGAAAAAATATACAATAGATTAAAATTTCGGTTCTATTATACCAAAACAATTATTAAAAGATACAAATGTTACGTACATGTACATATCGAACATCACTCAGAGTCATAGATTTATATATCTATAGATAATAAAATATTCAAATAATCAAGAGTTAGTTTGCAGAAAACTCACTGAAGCAATTATGCTTATAAATCCAAACTCACGCTTCATTTTCCAAGATAATTTTCTCGACCCTTAGAGATCATACAACTGTGCAATATTAAAAAACCGGAGAAAATAAAAACTCGGAGCTTTAAGAGAAAGTTTCTGAAGAAACGTAGTGGCCCTCAGCGATATGTTTCTACGACGATTGTCATAAACAGCGCAGTTGTGCTAGCTTTGCCGATAACGGTAGTAGCTTGAGTCAACGGCTGCAACTGCACCAGTAGTAAATTTCAAAGAAAGTCAGTCGGCCGGATTATTATACATTTTTCCACTGTTGCTTGATTTGCCGAGCTGTGCACACAAACGAAAGGCTCACGATCCCGTCTGCTGGCCCTTTGAAACACGATATAAACAGGCTACAGCCTCTCTTATCCTCCTTCCACGTATTCAACCGACGTGCAGGAATCTCACGAAAAAGAAAAGGAATCATTTCCTTTGATCGCTAACGGCGTGGTCTTACGAATATTTGTCTGTCCGTAATTCCACTTTTCGCTAAGTAAGTCTCCAAGGACATATAGCTGAATATTCAAATATCGTGTGGATATTATTTATTTTATTATATATTATCTATTCTTTTAGACATTGGAACATATTGATATCACTGAGTAAATTTCTTAGGATATTAACTTTATTATATGCAATTATATTAAAGGATTTCTATTTCGATTGATTTATTCAGAATAAATTAATATGGTCTGATATTGATTTGGGAATAACCAATTAGATTGAAAGATACAAACGTTTGAAAAATAAATGATACACCCACGTTTCCTAAGAAAGACATACTATTAATGCTTAATTGGATTGGCCAATCAAATTAAACGATTTCTGGTAAGATCTTTCGTGTTGAGTATCCAGTTAGTTAGAAGTTCCAAGTTGAGTCATCAGTTTTATCAGCCATCCGAAACGCCGCGCAATGTAAATGGAGACAGTGGTGTCTGAAACTCTCAGTTTCAGATCTCCCCTGAAGAAGTATACTGCAACGTGTACGAAATATTGGCTCAAAATGCAAATACCAAGTGCAAACGCAAAATCGCAATACGATTGTTCATCCCAAAAAGCCAATATCAGAATGCTATTACTTCCATTGCTATATTAGTCCAACTTCATTAAATTTATATACATAACGAATGTTGCTAATGTTTTATAAATATTCAAGAGAATGACAAAAACACGTATTCAATCTGAAAATCAAATAAGAAGATAATTCCTATGCGGGATTGGTTGACATGCTAAATCTTAAAAAATACGCTTCGATAAAAGATGAATGAGAAATGTGACAAATCGTGATTTTTTATCTATGCTCTTCGTACACAGTATTCCAAGATTAAAGAAGCAAACGTCGATTAACTTCGAGAGAAGATTAACTAGATTTTCCAACTGAATCCCTTCGATTCCAAAGCCAAAATATCTAACAGACTATTTATTTCATTTTCCTGATATACTTCTAGTAGTTTAACCAAGTACATAAGTACTTAGCGCAGAGGAAACGCACCGTGTTACGCCTATTACGATATCCAATAATTTCCTGTGATCTTATTTTCGCAACAAGGAACTCCAAATTGGTTTTCCACTTACGCTGACTTCAATTTGTCAGTTCTCGTACACTATCCTCTTTCACCTTGTCGTCTTACCTTCTCTCGCGTTTCTTTTCATCTCTTCAAGCGTTCGATTCCTTCTTGGTCCTTCGAGTTACTTTCCAATCTGTCCTCCTCCACCAATAGGATGGCCCAATCATATCGGCTATATTGCGTTTCTGCACCTTTGCAACCCTCGCGCCAATTTTCATTCCATGCTACTATCCTAACCAGAGGCCTCCTTCGTCTTTCATAAAAATCAAATTCAGCCGCGATTCCACTATCTAGTCAAAAATAAACTCGTTTCGTCGATGTTTCCTAGCGATTGGAGCGGATATCGACGCACGATTCAATAATCGAGATCTACAAGTATAACCTGTTCAACAGGGTTACGATCCTAAGGCGCATTGGAAACGCATTGGCAGCCATTTTACGGGGGTACAGGATCTTCTAGCGCTCGTTTGGATGGCTGCATTGAGACAGGTGAACTAGAATGGAGAACAATAAGGTATTTTTTATATGCTGTTGGCTCTGCTTTGAACGATTATAGTTTGTTTGAATTTCAACGAAAGCTTTTGACAGAGCGAAATTCAGTATTGATCATTCAAATGTAGAGGTAGGGAAGGAATATTTTGATAGAGATGAACATTCTATGCTATGGAAGACTATAGGTAATAATTACCTTTAAATAACAGAGGATAGGTTCTTTGAACAAATGATCAGGGGACGTCGTAGTCAATTTAATATTTATATCGATTAAGTTGATTTCCTAAATCTAAGAATCTCCATAAAATTGTTTTACCATGCTGTTGCATTTAACTGTTTTCAAGATCGATAAAAGTTCTTATACTCATATCTCAACTTTAGTATCGCAAAGACAGAAATGGTAGAGATTGTTTGAAATTTAATATAAAATTTTTAGGAAAAATACATGATATAACTGATGAATTATATCCATTCGGAGAGATTTTGATTGTACGATCAAAATATATGAATCAATGCTGTAAAATTTATGTTACAATTGTTAACATGAATTTCACTAATTTATATAACAATATTGGCTTTCCTCGTTATTCTTCTCCAAAATGGTCTAGCTTGAAAATTTTATTTTTCAATTTTTTCATGATGCCACGTAATACAATTGTCGACACGACAAACTTCTCTCTCAGCCACGAAGCTTTTTTAACCATAACACGTGACTGATCCCTTGAAAACTGCTTCTGGGAACAACCTCGACATGTTTGGCTTTGATATCACCATAAATCGACCGACCTCTCGAAGATTTCTTCACTCCTGTTACATTAATCTTAGGGTAACTATGTGCATTCTCTTAAAATCCGATTTAAAAATATAATTCTTCCATCTTTTAAAGACGAGGAACACGAACGAATTTAAGTAATGTGATATTTGTTGTGATAAATGTTAGTCAGGAAGTTTCCCTTTTAAACGTAATGCACGCGACTGAGATTTCCTGAAGTCAAATCAGTCAACTAAATTACCACGTTGCTACAATTTACTAGTTCGAAGCTGGCGAAGTGTGTTAAGTTTAGTACTTCAACTCATTGCAGACAGGAGTTCTATTCTACGATGATCTACGGGAAGCAAATCCAATTAGAACTTCCGATATTTCTGGTTTTAGATTATCCCATCTGCACTACAACTTTAAAAACAGATGTTAATTTTAATTTCTAAACGTGAACTTATGATGTCCATTTATCTCAATAGTTTTGCATTAATAATTTTTATTTCCAATACATCTTTTAAGCGCCGAATAGAAGAGCTAACAAGCACTAAAATCGAAAGACAATTAATTTTTCAAAGTGATTCTATTTTACGATGCACAGTTCCAAAATTTACGAAAAATTCAGACAAAAATAGCACCTGCTGACAATTTATTTTTCTATTTAAATCCTGCACGAACCATACCCTACAAATCGTCACTCGTTAATCACGTGATGGCAAAAAAGTTTCATTTACTCCTTACGGTTTAGCTATTTCGTTACCGTTTAAAAGTGATTATGAGTGTGAATAATTCACAGCGTTATCATTTACGAAGCAAAACAAAAAGTAGGGATGGAAAGAAAGGTTAACAGTGACCGTGCTCAATTTACACGAAACGAACAAACGGTTCGACCAGTTAATTTACATAGAGAACGGTGTGCATTTAGAATCCACGCGGACGTTCAATTGATTTTCCAGCTCGGTAGAACAAAATTAAATTTAGGCACTGGTTTACGTGGCATTTGTTTACGAGGATGGCGGGAATGTCCGACGAGATTATCAGTCGCTAGTATTCGTTTAGTGTTGTTGAAAACACGTGCAATATATTTGACGTTAACTCCGTACTCGTGTCTCCTGTTTCGTTTACTTTATCGAGAATTCCACGTACCTTTTATATAAATTGCTCTCATAAAGTTTGCGTTTTCAGACACTAATATGAAACAATTGTTAACTTCGTAACAATAGCAGAATTCACACAGAAAGTTTTATAACTGGTGTACAACTTGGATATAGGGTGATTTTACATGAAAGAAATCGAGTTTAAAAGCTTGTCTCGTACGTGTCAGTTTCACTAGCTGTCTACGGTACAGATGTAGATATCTGCGGAAGTTTAATCAACAATTAATTATTCTATACATACAAGCAGAGAATGCATAATACAATATTTTCATTTGAAGCAAAACTAAATTTCGACAAAATTAAACTTGAAGATTTGCCGAGTAAACGTATCGGATGAATTCTTGAATAAATATGCTGAAATTTATCGTCCGTGTCGGGTTGATTCCTGATTGAACATAGAGTTTAATGTTTGGTGTTTAAAAATTTTACTGATTCTTTCCTACTTTGTACTTTTAAATATACCCTAATGTAATTATTAACGACGGCGATGGAAGGGAAAGATACTATGAGAATTAGATTCTAGCATAGAACGTTATGTCTTTTAAGAAGAAAGGTACCCCTGAGATATGTATTCTAAAAAAAAAGTTCTTCCAATTTCACAATATATACTTCTCTCCTCGTCGCCTTTCTACCTTTAAGCTATTCCATTATCTGAAACCTTATTAACGTCAACACCTTCGTTTACACTTCAAAAGAATAATGTGACCCACAATTATCTCGAACACGGTGAACGGCACGTTAGAAAGACAGACAAACGTGTACGTAAGGAGACGGAGAAAGAAAGAGGGGAGAAGTGATAAGGAGGAAGACGGTTAGATCGAAGCAGAAGGATGGAGAAAAGGAAGACGAGAAGGGGAAAGTTAGATCACCAAAGTGTCTGGAAGTTTCAAAGTGTCGGCAACTTGAAGTACGGTATACTCTTTGACATTTACGGAAGACACCCTCTTAATCGTTGGCAAGACACCGGCGCACTTCGCTAGTTGGCTCATCTCCGATCATAAATCACAAATTAGGGCATGTTATGAGGACCTAAAGGAATATATGCAAGTACTTTCATGTAAGAAGGTTCGTAAGGAGATTTCCTTTGGTGTAAAGTTTATCAAGATACCTTCGAAAGTTACTAGTGTCGTTATTAAATAACGAAATTTGTCAATTCGAGTGCATAGTTCTTGTTAACTAGATAACAGCGACATTATACTAAAACTTTGTCCTTAGGTAGTGTAAGTCGATAACAAAATTCCATTATAATAAACATTGCAATTGAAGACAAACGTGGCAAGCTTGTTCTTCTGGTTTCATGCCAGGTATCTCTAATATACAGTAAACGATATTTTAGAACTGTTTAGGGGGATTAAAAATACAGATTTAATGCGAAAACTAAATAAAATGTGTCCTGTTTATTTTCAGATTGTTGTTTTATTTTAGATATGCGTATAAAATGTGTTTACGATTTTAAAATTATTCTCCTAAAAAATAGACAGAAATGTGACTTACGCATAGATCGTATTCTATCCCTATAATCTTCTATTACTGTTAATGGCGTAAAAAGGAGTATTTCAATATTTAGCTCGGTAATTCATATTTATTCGACAGTTGCAGAAATAAAATAGATAAAGCTACATGTTATAGAACCAGATTACGGAGGCGTTGCATAAGATTATTATAACAATTAAAAGCATTGAAAATTGTATGAGTACGACTGTTTATTTCATTTAATTAATTCTTTGCTGCGTTCGTTCATTCCCTCTGTCCCTAGTGTCTCTAGTTGCTAAAAGAAAGGAAGTTTCAAGTATGTACTCGGCCTGAAACATGTAATCGTAAATCAAGATAAAGAGACGTGACCATGCAGCAAGAGATGCATACGAGAATGGTAGAGGTTCGTTTACGAGCCGATGCAATTACACACTGCCACGCTGGCGAGGTAAGCGGGTTAGACGAACGAAATGTTTAATCGTCCGATGATCAAACGGAAAGATAATGACAATGGAAGCTGGAAGCTTCACAGAAGTGGGATTTGGTCCCAATGCGAGTCACCCTCTGTGTTTTGCAGTGGATGCATAATTAAATCTGGGCTCTATCGTACAGTCTGATTCTAGGAACTGGGTCGCCCTGTAACTCTCTTTTTTGATATGAGCATAAAAGGGATAGCATGGTACAAATTTCTAAAATAAAACAAAGGATCCATTTATTTTCTTTGTGAAAACGTTTCAATAGAATATTCGAGCTTTGTTCGAATGGTTAACAATGTATTACAGTTTAAAAAATTTTAAAGTTGTAGAAAATGTTTTTATGTGGTTTGGACAGTTTTAAAAATAGTGATGAGAATTGATTAGAAGACTATATTATATTGTATGCAAAGCTACACATATATTTTACACTTCGTCAGCTTTCATGTTGATATTTTTATAACTGGAAAATACGCAATACATGTTGGAAGACTCGTTCAATATTATAAACTAGATTTGGGACAAATGATTTCTCATGTTCTTTTTTAAATTTTAATTACGTGATTCAGTGTAATAATATTCTAATACAGTGTAATAATATTATAACTGAAAGCTTGAATTTTAGTTGAAAACAATCACTTCATCTACTTTATTTACTTGAAAATAGACAAGTAGCTGTATGTAATTTTTGTGCAAAATTGTATATAACTGGAAGGCAAGGGTAAATAAGGGTCCTCTCATGTTATCTCCTCGAATACTCTGTTTTGATAAAAGTTTTAAAAATAATTGGGAACAAAATGACCTGCACGATATTTTCACTGAAATACTTTAATTGGAAAACTTCGATATTTCATTTCAAGTCTCGTATACTACTCCAGCAACAGCTACTGCAATTGCTTTCTCGTTTTATTACCGTTTTATTCTAGCAAATTTTTCGATTAACGAATTTCCTAAATTCCTCGGAGAACGTGGAATTCGTACACGAATTTAGATTGAATATTCTTTAGTTAATTTAACAGAATCATTAATATTCATATTGCGAACGTTTGTGCATTCATAGAAAATTTAAATGTACGTGAGACTATTTGTATAAACATTCATTATCTATTAAAATCAAATACACGTGGCTATTAAAATTTGTCTTACATTCGACGAAGAAAGTCAAAGCTTATTTTAAAAAAGACTAAAATCGTTCGAAGATATCTGGCACGGCCGATTACTTTCAGCAATTAATTTTCATGAAAAGTAAATTTCCTTCTTCCGTGTGAATTTTTCGTTCGAATCCCCCTTTGAACACTCATGAACTACGCTTTACTGAACATAATGGGGACGGGCGGTTACGCTCGCTTTGGTTCACTTTAATTAGCTTCCTAATTAATTGGAAGTTGAAGAACGACCAGAAAGTTCAGTAGAGGAACACTATCGGAGGAAATCTTCGGTTTACTCGATAGTTCTGCGTTTCTCCTCTTTGCTTTCATGTCGTTTCCTATTCATGTTCCAGCGGTTAAATTCGGCAAATCGATCGACCGTGAAACGCGACCATGAACGCGATATGACTGCCACGTTTCACAGTTTCCGAGATATCATTATGGCCTTATTCATCTTCGGTTACTCGACGGGTCACGATAACCATTCAGCTTACGTTTATGTCTAATAAATGATTTATGAAACGATATATCTATATACGACTCTTGAGATCATACGAGTTCTTTAAAATTTTCTTTTCGAACTTTACGAGGTTCTATAAACTAGCTTTACGTAGAAGCAATTTATATATTGACATACAATTTAAGAATTTTTACTCAGAAATTAAATTTTCATCTCTACTCTTCATTCGTACCTAATCGAGTGCAGAGCCAGAAACATAATTACCGAGATGTTAGCGCAATACTATTCGTAAATGTGACACGTTCGAGCAATTACTGTTTATCAGTATGATCGTGTTGGGTTTATCGGAAACAACCAGGCTACAGATCATTTTACAAATTCCTATTCTTAAGAATGTAATTAAAAACGTAGAACCTCGATAAAAAATTATTTTACCAATCGAGTATCATAGAAAGCTCTGTACTTCAGATGTGTCATATATTTTTTCATACTATGTACACTCTCTGGAATGTTGCACTTCCAAGTTTCCACTATAAATACATGAAAAAGCCGTTCAATCTATGAGTATCTATTAAAATTTACATTCCTCCCCCTAATTACCCTTTCAGCTCTCTATTATGCAAGTCCAAGCTGCCGCAGATTTTCCCCTTACTGTGTCTTAATTCGACAGAAGACATGCTTCCGAATACTTCTACAAACAGCAACACAACCAAACTAGGTGATACATGACGTAGCTTAATTTTTCCCTGTCGATTAGACCCGAAGGATTTTTCGAGCTATCAGAAACAAGCTTTCTTCTAGGCTCAAAAAAAAGGTGCCGTTTCTCAAAAAGATTGATCACCGCTGGCGTTTGTTCGGAAGAACACGAGAGAACCGAAGGTACCGGCCGCTTTACGTTTACTCGAGGAGCGCGAAACCGCAAAAACGGAGCGTCGGCGTGCTTCACGGCAATATTGCAGCTGCACTTACGAGCAGCCGACGTTCATAGGCACCGAACCAACCCCTCGAGAAGACCAGGTTAGGAATTCCTTGCGATAACGTTGGACATAGAATAGAAAGAGGGGGAGGATCGAGGCAAGCAATGGCGGGGAACGATGCTAAGGGAACAAATGGATCTTACAAAGCCGCGTTACTTGCCACTGTAACCTACGTCGGATGGACTCTGAAGCGTTATCGTCGAGTGAGTTGCAAGTGCGCTGAAACTTCATTGCAATCATCCGGTGCACGAACACGCTTGGTAAACGGCAAACCCCTTCCTTTCTTACTTCCTTATACATGCTTCCCTTGATCAAGCATCGAGGTCGGGAATTGATTACCTCGCGGTTCGTTCGTCGGGTAACTGATATCAGCTTAGCGAATGTGGATATTAACGCTGGCACGATCCTTGAATTTTTCTTCTACAATCTTGGTTTCATCTTAGCAAAAAATGAAAAGCAATTTGTAATGTTTTAAAAGAATGTTTAAAACAGCAATAAGACTTTCTTCATAGTTTGTCCAAATCGAATATACTAATTTACCTTGAGCGATAAAGTATGTTATATCGGATTTAAATTTGGGTTTTTTAGACTTGCACGGTAATAGTAAATTTATTAAGGAAGCTAGCCGAGTTCTATTATGCACACGAGTAATGCAGAACTTGCGAAATCTTGTTAATAACATTGGTTTAGTTGTAGGTAGAGAAGGGGTCAGGTATAATGAATAAATTAATGGATTTGGTGATTATGAGTTTGATAGTACCAGGATCAATTATATGACAATATATAAACACATACGTTGAAACTAATCATCCTTTCATTGCTAAAACATGTTAGGAAATACCTTTCAGTCTCTAAATCTCATTTATCACATCTCATGCTAATAGTGGGCTGCGCATGTTTGAAGATACTTCAGTGCTAATCGCCTTTTAAATGGTAAAACGTGTTACTGAATCCCTCCAACTTCCTAAAACGGCAATTCGCATATATTCGAAGATTTCCCACTACTAATCACTCTTTCAACATTAAAATATATCACGAAATCCTTTTAAGACTTTACACTTAACTCGTAAAATCTCATATGAACAATATTCTTCGCACTTTTGAATATCCTTCAATGTTAAATCAATGCAAATCACCTAATCGTTTAAAAATGTAAAATTCCTGCGAATTTTTAAATGTCAGATACAGACGTTAATCACGTTTGCAAAACTAAGGTAAATTATAAAATCCCTTCTAATTCCTAGATTTTATTCGTTGAATTTTATGCGAACAGTATTCTACATGTATGTAGATATATATGAAGATCCTTTAAAGCTACTCACCTTTCCAGCTCTTTTAAAATACAAGGTATACTCTCTAATATAATTCCTCCCAGTTTCTAATCCTATTTTTATTCTCGTATCATATTTTATTCTCATAGTGTCTTACATGAATAGCATCCCGTGCGTATTTAAACATACTTTAGTACTTATTACATTTTCAACGTTAAACTGTATTACAGAATTCCTTGCAGTTGCTAGATCTTCTATGGTAATGTTTTATGCGAACAGTAGTCTGCGCGCACGTACGATCTGGTCGTTACTACGGGATAAGATAAATCGGACTACATTCCTTGAAGATCCCTGCTGGTTGCAACGATGTAATAGTGTCAGTCTTCGATCACCAGCGATCACGTAACCGTTCGTAAGTAGGATATCGAAAATCCGTTACCTTACGTACGGTATGCAACGTTACATCTCGTCGATATCTCTTCCCTGGTGCTCGTTCTCGCGATTATGCGAGTTACAGTTGCAACTGCCTTTGTTTTTCTACCGGAACCAACCGATTTCAACTTTTACCATTAACCAACTATTTTCTATCGTGATGTCTTACGATTATTACCTTTCGATCCCTTTGGCTGCCTGCCATTTGTTACGTCCAGACCTACCACATTGAACCAGAGAAATACCTCGCCATTGACTTCCATTGTTCCATTTCCTCGCAATCTCGTTGTATGTTTATTAGTTTAAAAGGAACTCAGAACAGTACATGTTTCTATTCTTATCATTATCGTTATCGTTCCTCGGATATTTCTTGTATTTTATGTATTCCATTCTTGTATTTGTATCGTGTATCGTATTCCTCTTTGAATAAAAAATAATGCTTGTTATTAGATCATAGGAGTATACTTGAATATAATGGCCGGGACAAGAAATATTATTTTAAATTGATCGTTGGTTTGTTGGTTTAGTTACAAGAAGTATGTATTTAAGGACATTTTATCGTAAATTATTGTTACGACTGTAATTATTATTTTCAACTAATTATTGAACTGATAATATTATCTCTTTACTAGTGTGTTTAAATCGTCACAGTAGGATTCAAAATATATATGCACCTAGAAAAGAAATATATATGTATTAGAATTTTTATATTTTTATACTTTATATTGCAGAGATCGTAAACTTTTTGCAATTGTGATATATTATACATATATACAACGCAGTTGCACGTGTATGTATATATATTCGTGCGGTATACAAAGAACTTCGTCAAACAACATATGCTAATGTATGTTAACGACGTAAATGCGTAACAAGAATACAAATCAATACTGTGTACTGTACATTGCGATCACTTTTCCGCTTACGAGATTAAATCTGTTCAGGAATGAAACGAACAAATAGAAATGAAAGCTTGAAATTGAATACGGTGTGTTATGAAAATTCAAAAATTAATCTGACTTTCCAACAGAATTTTTTATGTATTTCACGAAAGTGTCCTAATTCTAAAGGCATTCTTTATAGAGTTCAGTGAACCATGAATCGTTAAAAATCCTACACTTCATATGTTACGACCTAAAACTTTCGTATTAATAAACTGTCGATAATATAACTATAGATTTATTTCATCCGTTTAATATTATAAGAAGTACTATACAATATGTACCAACCTAATTATAATTACAGATTCGACATAACGAATTTCTTTCGTTTATATAAAAAACGTGGAACATATTTTAATCTTGTGAATGATTTTTCATCTGTCAGAAGCTGTCAGACGCTTGTATTACAAATGCGTTTGCAACACCAATTCACCTGCATGATTGATTCGCGGCCCCTAAATGAACTGTTAATTGGGTAAATTGTTAACGTTCATAGGCAACGTGTGACCACTGTTTGATTACGAATCGGTTGTTCGATTAATACTGTGTCCAGTTTGGCGCTCGATTCGATAGAGTTAAACGCTCGAATAAAACATTCAAACGACCGATCGAAACTCCCGCGAAATGCATGAAGTATTTATTAAGCCTTGCTCCCCCCGAGATAACATCGCTATAAAATTCACTCGTGACGTATGCATTTGATGCCACAAAATTTCCTTAGTTTCAACTGCTGTTTAAGGAACATTTTCTCGAAAGATTTTACTATTTATACATGTGTAACATGTACTACACAATGACTTTTCCAAATTCTCCTGAAACTTAACAATATCTTTTATGGCAACATATATATCGTTTTTTTTTTTTTTTTATTCAATTTTGTAAGGTAACAAATATATACGTTTCATCGAAAAATTGTCATTAAGAAATTCATTACAAAATAAAAGAAAAATTTATTCTGGAATGATATATATTAAATGGACACCAATCATGAAGGATTTAACTAGTAATAAGATTTTCGAATGACCATGAATTAGAGCAGCGCCTTTAGTGACTATGACATTTGTTTCCACGATAATTTCGGTGCTAATCGACAGAAAAGGGCGGTGAAACGAAACAGATGTCCAGTAGAACGAACATTCGCCCTTCTTCATTCTAGGTTCCCAATGAATATGGCTGCAAGCCTATAATTTTTGCAGTCAACCTGTTCGACCAGTCATGCAATTCCAAGTTCGTTGCCTTTTTTCCCTTAGGGCAAAGGATAAGTACTTATGTATTGAACGTATCATTGAAATTGTTTCACTTCTATCAATGAAGAGTAACTACAAAATTGCGAATCTAATGATTAAGATCTATTTAATGGTTGCAGTGGCCAGAGATTTCAGGAAACATTCAGGCAAACCTCGGTTATAACCGCCCACCTGTAGAGCCGATTTTGTAGCCAAGTTGCCAACTTCTTATGTTCACTCCCTAGCTTCGAGTGTTCTTCGTCCTCGACATCGACGATCTTCATTCTACCATCGTGATATCACAGACCAATTTTTTACATAATTTGCGTATTTATATTTTCACATATTATTATAACGATGTCCAAATGGAAATATAATTTTCAGATATATATTTTATTTTTTCACCTAGGGCGTTTATGACGCAAAATTTCTTTGAAGATACCATACTATATAAAGGCCTGGATCTAATATTATAGAATTACAACAATGTTATAGATTATAGAATATATATGAAATTATATAAACTGCACGAAAGCAGAAAAGGAAACCAACAATGAAAATAAACTTCTTGAAGTTCTGAAGTTTATTGAAAACTTATTCATATTTTTATGACTATAATTTAAAAAGTGACATCTTGACAGAAATCTGTTTTATCTACTAGATATCACAGCAAATACTACATTCGGGATATTTTATATATCTTTACGTATTACGTGCATTCTGTGCATTTTTCAACTTCTCATAAAATTTCTCATAAATGCACAAGGATCCACGATCTACAATCCGTATCATCCTTATCAGTAAAATCGCAACATTTTCGTTCGTCGTGAAGACAATGTAAGACTGTTGTACGTTACTGTATTTCCACCTTGAGGAAATTTTTCTCAAAGGTGTCGGTCCCATGTAAACAGCATATCTTCGCTGCAGGTGGCATGGCCGCGTAATCCCGGTGCAACCGCGTCGGGGCGCGTTTATCACCTCGACACGGGATTTTCGCGGGGATTAATACGATTTCGCGGTAATTGGAAGCACGAGCGGGTGCCCGACGAAATTACACCATGGTTGTATGCTGCTGTAGCAGCCGGGCTACAGGCTTAGCCGAACGCGTGAACCGAGAGTTTGCTATCACATATAAATAGTATCGGGCGCCACGTTAATTATCAGAAAGGATAAGCCACTGCGGAGAATGGAGTACGGCGCACAGCACGTAACAGCCGTTGTCTGCGACGAGAGATTAAAGGACCTCTCAGATAATGCGATAAAAGGAGAGATACCAAGTACAAGAGAATAGTTGCAGAAATTTTGGAATTTGCTTAGCCCTTCCGAAGCTTGACAACGTTTCAAATCTGAATAAAAAGAAAGAATCTCTCTTTGGAGTACGACTATGTGCAAATTATTAGAACAACGAAAGAATCACTTACACGTACACTTCAAGTTTACAGATATATTCGATAGTGTTAAAATATGGAGAGAATTTGGAGAGGTATTACAAAGAACTTTATTCTAATATTCACATAACTTTGCTCGCCACGTGGACTAGTCGCCGGGGGCCTACGGCACGAGATTTCACACTACGTTTCTCTCTTTTGTCTCAACGGAGTATTAGGCCATCATACGACGTTCACATACATACTAGAGAGGGGATACATACTTGTGTGTGTTTTCACTCTACGTTCCCTCATTCTCATACTATAAAAATGTACTATATATTCAACAGATAGTATCGAAATTTTGGGTGAAATTCAGAAAATCATTTAGCCCTCTCGAGATTTACAAGATTATGGTGTAGACTGTGATACTTGACTTTGCAATACGATTTCGTAAAAATTATTAGAGCTACGAAAGAATCAAGCTTGCGTAGATGTTTGATATTATTAAAATCATACTACCTGCATTTTTGATAATACTTGTAGGGCCTTCAAATATCTCTCGACCGTACCTAATTGTCGAAAAATATAAAGAAACAGTAGCTCGTCCGCTACTTTGTAAGAAATATCTGAGAAAAATATAAGAAATATACAATAATGAAGGTATAATGTTTTTACGTATCAACAATCTTAAAAATATGATAAAAACTCTTAGTAGATACATGTGATAGTTTACAATTACAAGTATATAATTTTAGAAGCACAGAAGTTTATATGTGCATAGAAACTAGTATTAATCATAATCCAAAGTTTCTAGAGTCCACATCAAACACAGAGTTTTATCGGAAGCACTATATAGGCCGCAAGACCTTCAAACTGCCATATCCGTGTTCAGCATACGTTAAACATATTTACATACCGTCTACCCTTCTAATTATCCCGATATGAATAACACAATTACCATACACTTCCGATTAATCTTATCAACTCGTTAAATTTCACCACATCGCGTAGGAACTTCTAAAATTGCCGAAGATTCGATTTTGTGGAAAACCACGGGATTCGCCTATACGTTGTGGATAGACGCGAAACTCGCGTAATAAATCCAACAGGGAAAGGAGATAGATGGAAAGACAGAAAGGAAAGCGACTGGAAGAGAAATCGAATCGCTTCCCAGGATTATTAGCCGTCGTTCAACGAACGATTGAACTTTAATGCAACCGGAAGGCGCAGAGGGAAAAGCAAATTAGTATCTGGTAGGTAGGTGGCGCGCATAGCAATGGTCGCCTTATCTAGGCAACAGAGAGCGTCGACAATCGACAAACGACCTCTACTTGTCGTCTCTTTTGCCTTTCGCTCTCTTGACGTCGGGCACACCGCGACGAGTAATTGCCAAGAGCTGAAACATCTGTCGAGACCTTCCTTTTCTTTCTTTATTCGCTTTCACAACCTCATTTCGCTCCAGCCACCTCTTTTGCATGTTACTCCTCGTTTTGTTATCGAGCAACTCTTTCCTGTCTTTCTCTTTCGATGCCTCTTCGCCATGGATAAAGTCCTCGAAAATCGCTATCACTGCACCTCCAAGTGTTCGACTTCCGGCAATATTGCCAGGAAGATCTTAAGGTCGTTGCAGACAGTTTCTTCATGGTAATGTCGTTATTGCTTCTTATCTTTGTACCAACGCCACCGTGTCCGCGCTTTGTAAAAAATTAACGGTAGGATAAGTGGATGATATTTGGAAGATAATAAAGGATTTATGTTAGCTTTATGGGATAGGTTGTGATCCTTCAATGGAAACACTTTTTAAGAAAGAAGTATTTTAATTTTAGATCGATGTAACGTGTACATTTTTATTCAAAGGTCGACGATCCATTTACGTTTAATCTTTCTGAATGTCTGATACGACTGGATGCTTTCGTGATCAATTGTGCGTTACAAATCTGAAGATGAATAGGAGATTGTACGCTATACAAATGATACTCTATCGACGAAGCTTGATTTCAAGGATTACCTCGAATACTTTGATAAAGGTCCAACACTTCATTTCAGCAGAAGGGAACAGGTAGTTCTTACGAAGCTGAGAATTGGCCACGCCAACCTAACACACATGCACACATACTACTCACAATTAACCAAAAAAGTGGAGCTACTGCAATTATATCTTTTCAATGGGCCATCCATTAAGCTGCAGAAATGTCTTTCACAAAAGAAGCAAATTTTATCTCTCATCCAAGTCTCATTTAGTTCTGAAATTATTGTAATCGCTATAATTCTACAAATTATATCTTCTTAAAATGTTACTGCTGCATTATTATATTGTTAAGTTACCGTGCTCCATAATAGTCGGAAGATTGACGTGACCTTGAATAAATAATCTCATTTTTCCAGATAATGACGATAAAGGTTTCCTTATCCAAAAGATTTGCCAGTGATTATCGATAAGGTTAGACCGCATTAAAAGTCACATTTAGCCGGAGCATTACGCGATACGTAGATCCGAACGAACAGCTATAATCATCGTCCCTTTGACGTCCCTGGGGTAGCGAATAACCTGGGCGTGATAAATAACGGCCAATCCACCTAGAGATCACGATACTGCTCGAAAACGTCACCGACACATGAAAGCGACCCCATCGAAATCCAGGGTGAAAACTCTTGGCCGAATGCGTCGCATGCTCGCCTTTATTTATGACAGATTTACAAAATTGGAAAAACGCTTCGCCCCGCGGCTCCATCCCTGGCTTCGCTCCCCTTTTCCTGTGGCGGACCGATCGACCTTCGATTCCTTTCTCGACCCCACGAAATTTAAATTTATGACCCGCCGATCTCTCGAGGGACGTTTTTATTGCTCACGTCCGTTCCAACACTGTCAAATTCCAGCAAATTAAGACACAACGTAGAAATCTGTTGGCACAGGCGGGACAAACAAATTGCACGAAACATTGCCATTGTTCGATCTCTTCAGTATACACGGAATTTCAGAGATCACACGCCCTGGCCTATTCGACTAGCATCATGTTTTGGTCACAAAAATTGTTGTGTGATTTAAAATAGATTAAGGTAAATTTTAATGTTCAAATAAAGAAGACTGGATAAATTCTGATAGACGAACGTATTTCGTTCAAGTTTAACGCTTTCTATGTAAAGTTTATGTGTTAATATTCTATCAATTTATGTAAATATACCGTTTTATTTTTTGAATGTATTTTATCCTCATATGAGGATAAGAAGAATGGGTTGGGTAGATATATGTGCTATTTAAGGACAGAGTTGGATGTTACTCGAAGAAGTATCTATTGGATTACATTTTGCTTTGAGTAATTTTTTATCAAAGATAACGAATAACGTGAGACGTTTAAAGAAAGATATAATGGGATTTTCATTACTAATTCCAATCAGAAGAAACAAATGAATGAGGTAATAATATAATAGGTTACTCTAAGTTTATACATACAAATTCAATCCTGGATTTGTTACAAAAATATTCTGTCATATCACGCATATATAATATTAAATACGACAAAAGATGACGGAAGTGAGATAAAATAGCTCAAAATTTAACTTCAACAAACCTTTACTATTCTATTAAATAGTAATGGAACATAAGGCGAATATAATGGATAATTATATTTAAGAAACTAAACATGAAATATTCACACACACGCATATTTACAAATAATTTTGTGACATGTAATGAACACTACGTATGTATAATTCTCAAATAATCACGAAACACGTTCGTTTAAACTGCTCCAACTGTATCGATTTCCATTTTAATCTCCAAACTCAAGAAACCGGGGAAACCAAGTTGAGAAGCTACAAAATTCACAAAAGATTTCCTTCGACCTTCTCGCAACTGGTTTTTCTATTACCCTCGTATTCACACTTTTATAACCAGTGAACGTTCAATGCACGATCAAAGATACTAGTCTACGTAACACAGCAGGTGCAAATGTAAAACGAAAAGTACCGGGGAGTTGATAGAGTAGTCAGGGTTATCGAGAATCGAACATAGAATAGGATTTTTCCTTTTTTGGACGCTGGCAATGGGAACAACCATTGCCATCAGCCAGCTACCATTGCCATAGAGCACAGTCCATTGTAAGGACTTTCCATTTCCTATTTCTCTGTCTGGATTTCTCGCGGTACAACTCGAGAGATTAGCGGCTTCGTCCACTACGACGAAGTCGGCGTGGCTTACGAGGACGAAAAGAACGAGGAAACCAGCACGTTTCTCTGCCTTTACCCTCGGGAAATTACCAGGAACCCCGCGCTACCCGAGTCAACCAATCCTCGACGGTCCCTCGCACATTGGTTTTTCCCTGTGTTCGCTTTCCTCAACGGCCTGTCCTCTTAGCTTCTACTTTTCTATTCTCTGCCTTCTTCGTCTTCTAGATATTTTATTTTATTTTATTTTATTTCTATAACGGAGGATAATCGAAACCAAAGTCCTCGAATATGCAGAAATGATTTGTGTCTGACCGGAAAATTCTCGCTAAATCAAAAACAATTTATGCGTATCTATATGTACACCATATATATTAGCTTGTTGCTTAATGAACGTTGTTTTGAGATGAGTAGTATCAATAAATGTACAATTTATGTTAAAATAAAAATTCTTATTCATACGTCAATAAATATAATTTTTATTAAAATGCCGGTGTTTAATTAAAGCAGTAACCTTCTGAATAGATATGTTCCCCTTTTCGTAATTATGATACCTTATTGAAGAATAAATGTCATCTCTAAAAAACAATATCATTAAGTATAATTTATCCTTACCACAGTCTAGGTATGAAAGATGTCTGAACTTTTAAATCGCACTTTGTACTTTCTTCTAACTTGTACCATTCTGCCACATCTTAACAAACTACTATTCGAACGTGATACAGGCAGCCGAATTCCTGGGTTTCTGTTGTGCTTCATTCCGCGTGGCTAATTTTACCCTCGCGACCTTCCGGCCGATTTGCTGCGAATGGAAATCGAGCTGCTCGCAACAATTCGCCCGCACGGAATAACCATAGCTTCGGCTACGTCCAGTCGAATGGCGGACGTTCCAAAATTGCCTGTCGCGAATACATTTTACCCGCAGTTCCCTGGTCCAGACTCTGGAACGCTTTCTCGAAAGAAACACGGGGGCGAAACCGATAACCGTTGATCGAAATGGAAACTTGATTCAACGGGTTTGGATTGGATGTGTTGGAAGCCCTGCTACGGGTCAGGTTTGACCCGAAAAGCTGCTGCTTACGAGATAGCGTAGATCACACGAGCGTTATGAACTACAGGGGCGAAAAGAAAAACGATCATTGTCGGGAAATGTAAAATTCTATAATATTTGGAGAATACTTTCGGAACTTCTTTTCGCTGAATGTACAGTGTAAAATTTAACATTATTTACTTTTCTATTTATTTCTAAATTATTTTAAGACCACTAATGAAAATATAAGTATTATGAGTATAATTTCACGTATTATTATTTATTTATTTATTTAATTATTTTACAGGGTATTTTATTTTAAATATGTTATATATTCTCGTATATTACGTACATTCTGTAGTTTTCGCATTCAAATCCGAAATACATAATCATCTACGGTTTACTCGTTATAGCATTTAACACGTTAAATATCTGTATTTAAATCCCATTCTATAAAGACATAGATTAACCTAGACATTCGCCTAGTCTGCTAATGAAATTACAGAAGTCAACAGATACAACCCAAGCGTTACATTCATCTCGACAAACTGTATCGAACAGGTGTGCATGATGTTACGCGTGTACACGTGACACAAAAGACAACGCTCTGATGGGTTGCATCGAGGGAGGAGAGCTAACGTGGCACATGCGGGTAGAGACGTCTTCATATTCTATGAGGAACGTAATACGGCGAAAAGGCATTCTTCGCAGGTTCCTGGAAGGAAACGCGGATTCTCCAAGGGAAAACTACCTAATCCATGCCATTTGCAGACGGCTCTTCGGCCACCTTTCTCTCTTCCGTGCCACGTACGCGTCTATCTCTTGCCTTTCCTCTCTTCTTCCTCAGAGACACACCGCTTCTCTCAAATGCCAACCGTTGCATCACTTTATCCTCCCGCATTTCGTCTCTTCTTTTAGAATCAACCAACCCTCTCGAGCCATCGCATCGGTGCAGTTATCGTACGGTCGTCCCTTCTGCGAAATAAGTACGTGTCGTGCGGGAAACAGGGAGCAATCTCAGTGGGCTTAAGCAGCCAGACAACGTCTGCAATTTCATCGTAGATTCGTAAGCGTTCGTTGGAAAAGAAACGAACTACCGATCCCTGGGAAACCGTTTTCAAATCGCGCGAAAGATTACCCGCGATGCCGGCTTATCTCGATCGCGAGATTGCTGGTTTTCTGTAAAGAAGCGTTTAATGTAGCGAACTAATCGCTAATTTAATCCCTGTAAAATGTGATTTTTTTTTCTTATTTAGAGATAGGAGAGAGCTGGTCTAATTGGATTGGATCAACAATTGTCGTGGGACAATTCGATTTGTTATCGGATCTTGAGAGTTTATTGCTATTTGGGAATCTTTTGATAGTCAGTAAGAGGGAAGATGTTGTTTTGTTGGTATTATTATTTAAAATTTGGCACAACAGATGTAACAACCAGAATAGGATATACTTAATACAGCAGGACGCTTTAATACTATTCGATTATTGCAATGAATTTGTAAATAATTTGCCAGTATAACTGAGAAGGTACTTTACAAGACAGCCTAAACTTGTATTTGAACACAGAGCAATCTCCAATGCAATCTCCATGCAGATAAAGCTAAGAATGCTGATTAAACAGATCGCCAATGAGCCGAAACGAATTACCTTGATAAGATTAGTTGCTATGCTCAATAAAGCCGGCAATTAAACAGAATATGTTAACGACGAGCGGAATAGAAAATGTAATGACTTGAAAATGTAATCGGGAAGCAGGTCACGCTTCGTGGCAGATATAGTTAACCCAGTTTCGTTTGTGTGGAAAATGAGATTTCTAACTGACAGAGCTCTCCTGCAAGGTAGAGGGCAGCGCAAGGTTTACAGATTATTATGAAGTAGATTACATGATGTGATAGCGAGCATTTCTAATGATGCAATAGTTATTATCTGTGAATTTTTTATAAACACTGTATATACATTACATTGAACTTGATCTCGATATTTACGTATTTGATTTTTTTACCATTATTATTACTCATATTAGTGATTTTCCTTTATGTTTGATAATATTTTTAAATTGATATTTATGGCGTGGTGGAATATTAAAGCAGAAAATATTAGTATTAAAAATTAGTGGAATTATTTATACATATACGTTTATGGTTAATTGTCATCGTATGCTTTTAGTCTTCACTTTCAATTTAATTTGAATTAATCTATTATTATATTAAATAATGAAACTAATACTACAGATAAAAATAGTAATTGCCTGTATTTGTGATAGATTTTTGTCTGAAAAGTTTTCCAAGATAACATCTTATTTCAGGTGTTTAATTCCGCGGAGTTCATGTAAATCCTCATGAATTGTGTAATATGATGAACTGACTCTGAAAATTGCAAAAAATTATTCCCATGCGTACAGAAAGTTTTGGATCACATAATACATTTACGCCATTAGTGTACGATAATAGTCTAAATAATGTTCGTTTATTACGACACAGCGTGTATTACTGTTATGGACATTTCCTAATTCATTCTAATTTTAGACACAAGATTACCATCAGAACACGAATTTATCACGTCTTGAATGCTGTGATAGGTGGTAGTTAACCTGCTTCACTGACCTAACCCACCAACAGCTTATGTTTCTGGTTAGTTCAGTGATTTACGGAATAACCCGAATATCCAGTTCCGTAATGCCAACAATTATACAGTATCGTTATATCACGGAGAAGATTGCAGTATTTTAGCAATCAAACCGGTTGTGGAACATTGGGAACATGTAACGCGTTTCTCCTACTACGCTTAATCCTGTAACAAGCAACTTTGATCCCCTATTTGCCAGAAGGATAATTAATTGAACTTCTTATAGCAATGCTTTACAATATCGTGTTCATTTATAATAATACGAATCGTACAGACAAACAAATTAGAAACTTGAGAAAATATTGAAATTTCGTAAAAATTAATGAAACATTGTAGAAATTGTTTAGAAATGTAATGCTAGGAAAAGATTATTCACAAATAACGCATATTCTATAATTAATTGTTACCGGTGAATGATAAATAAATTTCTCATTTATTTGTCACCTTTTATTCATTATTTGACATTTTGAAATATTTCACTAGAACCTATCAGAAACCGCAAAATTAATCTCCGTAAAGGAACGAATAAGCGAATAAGAAATTGGAATCAAACGAGGAAAGAACGAATAAACGAATAAATGAAGAAAGAATTGAGATCAGACAATGAATGAAACTTTATTTTATTCGTTCGTTTGCTCAACCCTGATTTACGAGTAGATCAAGAAATAGAGAAAGAAGACTACGTTAAAGCACACATGAATGTGTTGAAGTCAAAAAGAGATAACGATACCCTTCATTATACGCGTACCCATGTATGCTATTCTTATCTTCTTGTAACGCATAATGTAATTTCCTTTTCGTTATAAATATCTTGATAATAGAAACAAGAATTATTTCATACATTATTATATATTAAAATATAAAATAAATTTATTTTCTTCTATTCGTATAAATTAATACTTAATTATTCCAAAACTGATATCCAACAAAATTTAATATATCATTTAAATAATCACTACATATAATTTAAACAGTATTTCTCAAATATTTTATTAAAATAATATCTAAATCTACTCCTAATATCGTACTCAAATAATCGATTTCTGATCCTAAATACAAAAGACCCGACAAATTACGGTCTTAAGGAACCGAACTGCGCGCAAAGCATTCTCTCCATGAAGATGTTCAGGTTCTAGTTAAACGAAGGAAGGTTTAAACAATAGCTGACATGATAGCTCGTTACTTTACCGCAGTGTTGTCTATAGGTAGCCTCTGTGATACCACGTGAAAGAGGAGGTGGATGTAACTAGGTTGCCGCAGAGTGACGTCACAATTGCTCTAACCCACTTTTGACGCGGGTCATAGTTCGCTTGTTCCTGTATTCCGCAAACATTGCTAGAAAATTACGAGCCTGATGATCGAGACGACCCATCGCCACTTATTTTTCACTCTAAACTCGCGAAATTAAAAGGCAACGCGCTGGATGCAAATTTACCGATCCTCTACAATCCCTCGATCTAATCTTCCAACAAACTCGTCTACATGCTTCGTACTACTTACACTGAACTTTCAATTCTAGGTCATGTTATTCGCATGCCTCTTGTTTAAGATCTCATTAGCGAGTTCCTCCAGATGAATTTAAGAGCACCATCTTCCTCAGAGAAAGGCAGACGTTCTTATAAAGCTTTTATGGAGTTTTGGCTACCATATAAACTGGTATCATCGCATCTTGTCCGAAATATCATCGTGAAAGAAGATCGTACAGAATCAACGAAAATCCTAATCGAGTGACTCGAACTGCGAAGTCATTCTCAAATATATCCAGGTTTTTGAAACATATCAGCGTTTTTCGTTTAATTTAACATAATACGTGTTCTCACCTGTAATTACTGTTACGTAAATAATGTTGTTTCCAATGGATCAGATCGACTGATGCAACTAAGAAAATCTAAGTAAATAAATAACAATAGATTTTGGGAAATAAAAATCTAATGTTTAGAAGGACGCAATTTTACTTGACTGATTTTGATATTCTTCAAGAGCTATTTCTTTTCAATCTATATTTGTGAAAAAACATCCCTCCTTTTATTAGTCTTTGGTAAAAAAAAGTTTTTTAAAGATCAGAATAATATGATAATCGGAAAATGTGCTAAATTCTTGATGAACAGGTAGACTTATTGATTAAGTTGACTTATTGGATGTCCGCAGCTTTCTTTACTTGTTTCCTTATTGAAAATGGTCTGATGTTTTCACTTGGAAACGATACCTTTTCTCTTCACCGATTCTGAATATTTCACTTTGATTATCCAATGTATAGAAATGTTTCGTAAATAATCTTGTGGAATAATTTTTCAAAAATTCCTGACAAACAGTATCCTTCTGATCCTCTATTCAATTTATGATAAATAATATTCTTCGGACTCCATCAAATATACAATATACAGACTATAACAGAATATACACACAGTTGCGGATACTGCGAATTATTCGAACAATCTAATTCAATCAATACATTGTAATTATTATAATCATAATTACGTATATTATAATCTAAATTAAACAATGTATTTATTACGTTGCAACGTGATATGATTTTATATTATAATGTAGTTACTAATAACCATAAACTGGATGTGACTTTAAATAAATAAGTAATCGTGTAACTAAATAAATAAAATTTAACGAATTAAGGAGCGAGGATAAGGTCCAAAAATTGGATTCCGCGATATGTCGTTTATGGAAGAAGAACACGGTCGATTCCTCACGGGCATTTCTTTGGGAAATGCAGAAGCTATGTCATTCCCGAACGATACAACAAAACACAGTAAAACAGCTCCATGGCACGAGCAACGGGATTGTTTAATCGCGTGCCAACTGTATCGTAACGGTTTTACTCGAAATTTTTGTACTTGCTGACTTGGTTCATAGATCGCTGTCACGGTATTAAAGCTGTGCGACGAAAACGGCCAGTTAAACGCGCCCCAAAAGATTCACGTTAAAGTTAAGAAATCAAATCTATGAGGACGGGAACTCGATTAGGGTTGATTAGTCGCAGGAATCGCAATTTCACACGCGATGTACTGACCTATATACTCGAAGTAAGCCAATACAACACACTTCCTCGAAGTACGTACTACAGTATATACTTCGATCATTTCCTCGTCAAAGGTTCTTCGATCATTGTGAGACTAGAAAGAACATAATAGTAATCGTATCCTCTTCTTTTAAATGTATTGTTGTTTTATCGTGTCGTTTATGCAATAGGCTTTAGCAGTAGCCTGACGAAGTACTATGTACTTCGTTCATTTCATTGTACGATGGACAAATGTAAATACTAGAAAAATTCTTTCGTTCTGTCAAAGAATTCTATTACATCTCTTCCTCAAGTTACTTTTACAATCTTGGAATATTTATATGCTTACTTCCAAAGGGTGAAATACGCGGGTAGTTTCAACATCAAATAAGACTATGGTTGAGTAAATGGAGAATTATTCCCAAACATGCAATACAATATAATACGAAGTGAAACTAATACTACGATATAGTACGATACGAGACAATCCAATCTAAATTCAAAAACAAATATTCAGCAACTCTCAGACAGCAACTCTTGATATATCCTAGCATTTTCACATTCTCTCTTCCTCTACTTTGTCAAACAAATTTTACCACAAAATTAAAGCTGCAGATTTCATCTTAATCTAGTGAAGCCTTCTTAGCTTGGATAGCGTATTATGACCAACATCTGAAGATTAATTATCAGAAGAATACTTTCTTCATTCCTTTAAATTAAATGATACGTATACGATTGCATGTTTAATGTATATTATACAATAAATATACAAAATATATTATACAATAAAAATGTACGTTTATGTACATTTCATCCAATGCTGTAGCATTTATATAAAAAATTTGTTCGCATTTTGCCTAATTAAAAAGTTCATTTAAAAATATCAACTATAGATCTTCAACTATAGAATAATAAAATATATATATATATATATATATATGACGAATTATAAATTATTTTATAATTATAAAATAAATGAATTATAAAATTATAAAACTACTATTCTGTTCTGACAGAGAATATTAGAAAATATAACGTTGATGTATTCATATATTACATAGTAAATCTTTTATGTGCAAATTGTCTGATTTTGGCAAGGTTATCATTAGAACAGGAATCGGCTTATATTAGCTGGAAGCTGGAAGCTGGAAGCTCGATATTGGAGAAGCCTCGTACCCGCTGCGGAACGATGCAGCGCAACTGCAATATTCGACTACGTATGCATGTTACAGACACCGGCCACGTTCAATCGAGATTACCGTGCTGATTCAATCGCATAATGTGCATCGTGTTGCACCGTTGCTGCGGTTGGTCCTCAAAAGCGTCGGCTTATCAAGTCAATCGTCGAGCCATCGATTCCCTCGCTGATTTCTGTGCTATGCACATGCACGACCACATGTTTTCATATGTATTATTGCCATTCGTAAATGATGGGAAAAATAATGGAAGACAGACGAGAGAATATTGAAATACTCATACAACTTCAGTTTTTGTCTCCAATGCAATGCAATATCAACGCGTAACGTTTTAATAGAATTTGCGCTATAATAAAAATATTGTTATATTGGTCATAGAAAATTGCAAAACATTTCCCTCTTTCATTCTTTTCTAATACATAACATTTAAAAAAAAAAAGTTTGCAACTAATAGCGTGAACACCCTGTAGAGACAGAGGATTAATCGTTACAACTGTTTCACAAACGCAGATTCGATTTCCATATTTTGCCAGTTAAAACTGTTTCATAGATGCAGATTCAATTTCTTCATTTTATTATATTATATTTACCACAATATACGTAGAAATATCCTCGAGGTAAAATCGAGGGGAATTGCAAAAGGAAGATCGAGAGATTTGTCGGTAAGGATTATGGAAAATTTATAAAGTTGAGGCGATACTAAATACCCTTATTAAGCTGTGTCGCTTTGTGTTTCACCCTCTAACCACGAGATCCTTCAACTCTGTATACTTGGAGCAATACAGCTTTCCTTTCATGGTAATCTCCGCATGGCGTTTCACCCTTTCAGCATAGCCTCCTTTCGAACATCAGTAAACTGCAGATAAAGCGCAGCCAATTCTGCTCCTTCTACTTCCCTTGCTATTTCGCCACCTTCCCGCCACTCAATCTCGGCTTTACGGGCCAAAGTTAAGATTCCGAAGCCATAGCTGTCTACGGTTAATCCAGCCGAGGATCTACCAAGATTCACCCCTCGCCAGCTAAAATGTAAGCTCTATCCAAGTAAATATTCAATGCGTGGCGATATATGAAGAGTACACGGGGTGTCCTCGTTTTAAGCTATTAATGCACGAGTTTCGAAAAGTGAGGCAGGTAGAAATAGATATCGTTAAGGGGATGGATAAACTTGGAGAGAAGAGGTAAATAGGAAGTCATTTATGTTTCCTTCTCTCCCTATTTTTTAATAGTGTGTGATACACTTGTTAAAATACACGTAAAACAAAGTAACGAAATTTATGAAGTCTTGAAAATTTTTAAAGAGGATTTTATAAGAACGATTATGTTATATATCTGGATAAAAAGAAACGAAAAGGAAAGTTTTATGAAGTTTCGTGGGGTTGCTCTTAACGAAGTTTTATATGAAATGTTATGATTATACTAAAAAAAGTCATACTACTACATATAATAATTTCAATACGTTCATCTGCGTTTCAAAATATTATGAAAAAATGACGGAAAAATTTAAGGGACTAATAATTCTTTACTAAAAAATAATTTCTATCGTTCAGTACATAATTAGTAATTATCCATCATGGTTGATAACTTATTGGTAGCAACCGTCAGTTATCTAGCAAAGTCCGCTGATATAAATTACGATAAACTTAGCTTGTTGCTCAGTCACCTTGCAGTAATATCTATGGATAGCATAGCTAAATTAAATTTCACGCACGCTAGAGTAGTCAAAGGGAATGGTTTCGTAAGATACGTCAAGCGAATAACACAGCTTCTTAATTGGTTACACACTTTCTTAACTAGTACAACAGAATATAATAAATATAATAAAACTCGAATACTTTATGTAATATTTGCATTTAAATGTTTTATTATACGAATAATTGATAAAACATTTATAAAAATTTAGAGGAAGAAATGTAAATAATTATTTCATAATCGCATAATTGTTCAATGTGATTATAAATGTTGAAACACCAACCAAACAGAGAGCATAGTAATTACCTCGAATTGCAAGGTGCCATATTAATTAAAATTTCGATTATGACACTTTTTTCGAAGTCACGTAAACTGTTTTCATTTTCTCGATCATAAAATGTATTTTCACATTGTTTGTTGTAAATATCCCATGCTATTTCCATCGTAATTGCTCCTCTTTGTTACGATTATGTCTTTACGTAATGCCTGTGCTTATTAAATGTTACGGTTATTGTTACGAGCATAGAGCTAAGAGAAAATTAAGGAGGTTAGCAGGTTCGGAATTCAAGCTGAATTAGGAACTAACTAATCATAACATAATATAATAATTTTCAACCTATTACAATAATAAACCCATACTGTAGTTTGATTTTGTATTAAACATTTCAAATCAATCTAAAGTCCTCTTTTAATCTTAAAAAATATTAGTTAAGCAATCAAAATTTCCATTTGATAACAAGTTTGATTAATTAAGTAACAGCTTATAAACAAGACCAATCTAACTGCAGATTACTAAAATATATTATCTTCAAAACGGACTAACGAGTCGGTAAAATGAATAGCCCGTTGCTGGAGCAGTAACATTTGTCAACATGATTTTCTCGCAGACTAAGTTAGGTTACTTTACGACGAGGAGTCTCGACTGACCTTAAACGAGGTGGAACGAACCACTTCTCAAAACTTAGTCGCGGTAGCCAATAAACCCAATGTGATTAGACAATGAGAACAATATCAAACCGGCAAACGGAGCCACCAACTTAATTACTTGAAAATGTAATCGGAAAACAGGTTTCCGTGGTTCGTAACAGCTCTCTCTCTCTCTCTCTCTCTCTCACTCTTGTCTACCTAGTTACCTTTATGTGGAAAATGAAATTCCTCGCTTATATCGCTGGATCTCGAACTAAGGACCAGAACAAGGGCTCGCTGATTATTTCAGAGCACGATGTGCAACACTAGATTACAAGTACTTGCTGTAACTTAATTAGCGCAGCATTTTCCTCGGATCTGTATGAAAATTACGTTCTACATGCGTTGAGAGGCATTATCTTTTGGATAATTTAATTTATGCGAAGTTATAGAAAAATTTTGGATGGAAGAGGATGTCTGTCGAGTAGAATGATCCTCCACTCGTTGCTCGACTGTGGATGTTCATACAGTATGTATGTTAAAAGCTTAATAGGAGCTAATGCACTCTACAATTCAGAAATTATTATTTCTGCTGGAAAAGAAACCGAACGTTTAGAAGAAATTTGTCGTACACCCCAGAAATGTTTGCCTTTACGAATGGGAATCATTTACCTCTAATCTCATCATGAATATCATATAGTTCGTCACGGTGATAAAAGAAAGGAGTAAAATCTTTAATCTATGTAATATTTTTCATTTCGAATGACATACCAAACATCCAAACCATTGCTTTGCACTACACACTATATATTATCTTCATTGGAAAATTAATTTAAACGGCTAAATTATACTAACAGACTGTGATACGTGACGTTTCTGTAAACAGATTAAAAGGATTACAGTCAAAATTTCGAACATATTAATGCACAATACAAACAGCGTCGGACAACTGGAAAAGGCAACCGGTAACAAAGTTACATACAGTCTGTCAATTTGTCAGTATGAAACATCGTACACGTGGCTGCGCGTATGGACTGCCATTGTGCAGTAATATAGTCTCTGGAACAGGCCTTAATGCCAAATATCCCCTACGAAATTGTACAGGATTATGCCCGATAGCGTGAGAGCGAGAGAGAGAGAGAGAAAGGTAGGGAGACAGAAAGGACACAGCACCAGTTGCAAACGTTCCCTGGCCACGTTGCTGCTGCAAAGCTATTAACCTCGGACTGGCCTCTCGAAGAGACAGGACTAACGGCACCACCAACTCTCCATTGTCCAATTCCGACGCGATCTATTGCTTGGCCCTCAATTATGGAACCTACCTCCCCTTCGTTCTTGTTATTTCCGGTATTTCGTATCTCCTTTCAATAACATCACTGAGCATCTCTTTAGAGTTCTCGGATATGTTGAATAATTGTTTCATCGTACTCATGCCAGACAAATCTGAATTTGTTATTCATAGAGGAACTTTTTAATCGTAGATGATTCGATCACATCTGTGTTTGTTTTGACGTTGTTTGTTTTGATTATTTTAGACTCACTCGTGTTTTCTTGATAATGATTTCTCATCTTAAAGATCATCTTAAAGATCTCTTCAAACATTTGGGCTAAGTTGAATGATTGTTTTACCGTACTCGTTTCAAACTAGCATTTTTGAATATTTTTTTTTTAGTTTCTTTTATACTACTTGCATGCAATCACAAGTTTCTAGTATTTATATGAGTATGCCAATCAGTCTATAACTATATGATATTACTATGATACTAAAAAGTATATTATAGTATTATAAGTATATTGTATACTTTCTTTATTTTTCTTTATACTTCTACTCAATACTTATTAATATACTTCTACTAATTATAATGTAAATGCAATTTAACATAAATTAATTTCGATAAATCCGTTATGTTGAACAATCTGTGTATTGTTATACACTATATATTGAAAATATGCAGCGAATGGTCGATATACGTCAAGAGATTGCCACAGATAACATATGGTGGTTATTCAGCCAGTATCGAGATGTTGGTCAAACAGTTGCAAACATCACGCATGCGTTATTGCTGTGGTTATTAACCTCGACAGATACTCCAAGAGACGCGTCAGAAACCGTGTCCATAGTCCAATTTCATCGCGATCTATCGTCTGATCCTCGATTGTGCCTACGTCACTGTTCTACACCATATCCGGCATACTGTATTGTCCACGTTTATTGTGCTCCAACCGTGCATCACACAAATGATCCTATATCATCTCCAATTACACACTCTTCCTTTAATCACATGTGATTTCGCGTTCTCTCAATAGGCATCACAGACATTTAAATTAAATTTTCAGAATTTACGAACAAAATTTCAAGTTTCTGTGTTTAAGTCTCCTTAAAACGTATTTAATTATTGATAACACAAGAATTTCTTAAGTTTGTAATTTCTTTGCTGTAAGATAGTTATCCTATGGTAAAATAAATTTTTTATTTACTATCTTGTAATGTTGTTATTTCTTATGTTATTATTATGTTAATGTTATTTATTATTAATGTGTTCCATGATCTATGTTTCATTAAGATTAATTAATGGATGTTAATCACTGAGACACTGACCTGTTTTATGGTACTTTAATTCTAGTTTCTTTATATTATTACTTCTTATTCTTTGTAGTTCTACAATGTATCAAGATACTTAATTAAAATAAGAAAGTATTTTCTTTTACGATAGCCCATATCACTCGATCATATTGCAAAGAATAAGTGACTATTATCAAGTCACTTGGAAATCTTCCATATTGGATCGTTTGAAAAATTCATAGCAAAGCTTAAGGACAAAAATTTGAGAAACATTTCAAATGTATTTTCGTAGAACAATTAGGTTATATTTAAAAGAAAATGAAATGAAATTAAAAGATCACGCGTTTGTATCCATTTCCATGCATTAACGTCATTTATCGTTTATTATGTTGCAATGCTGTTTACTGAAATCAATACATGAGAAGAACATGAAGAAAAGCTCATGGAAAGAAAAGCTCGAGCAGAGAATGCAATTATCCATGTGGTGGTTATACAACGCGTGCATCGACACTGCAAAGCTATTAACCGAGTAGACAAGCTTCCCGCCATGTCCATAGTTTACTCCTGTCGCAATCTATTGCCGAATCCTCAATTATATGCTCTCACGTCACTGTTCTCCATCTGTTTCCTTTGTACCGGTTCGTTTGTCGGAATTATCGTTCATACGATAATTGCTCCCATCTCGTATTCTTTTTCAACTCTGTTGCGTGATACGTACTAACAATAATTATGTATCAGCAAATTGCGATTTAAATTTTCAGATTAAATGAAACAGTCATGAAGGCAACCTTCTAGTGATTTCAGTACAGTCATGTAATTTATCTTCCTTTATAATGAAAACAGTTGACAAGTGACAACTTCATTTTGTAAGGATACCTAAAGTTAATTAATCATTATTCTACGTCTACTAAATATCCGGTGATTTATACACGAGACTATATATATTTATGTATTTATACTTCCTATTGTATTATTTGATTTTATCGCTGCCGTTAAACGACTTATTTTTTGTAATTCCTAATTTCCGTATTTAAGGGATAATCAAATGTGATTTTCCTCTTTTTCTTGTGAAAGTCAATTGAAATATATTCAAGATTAAATACAGGAACCATTCAGAAAATAATTCCACATTTTTCATTTAAATTACAAAAGATCCTAGAAAGAATCATACAGTAAAAGTAAGTTCACGAGGTATCTGACTTATAGGACACGTTACGCTATGAAAGAAACGACCTTCCTCTGTCTTTTTTCTTTTTTCTCCCCCATAAAACGACATTTAATTGTAAACATAGGAAAATGGACACGTAAGATATCTTGTCTAAAGCATCACGTGAATAACATAACGTCGTGAGATATCTTGTTTGTAGATGTGAAAGAGCTAACAATGTTAAGTGTACGACACGTTATACCTTGAAACAACAATTTTTTTACATGCAACGACGTTCAGTTGTAAATATTAGGAAGCTGACACGCGAGATATCTCGCTTAAAGCGTCACGTGAACAACATAACGCCGTGACAAAGCATTGCATAAATGACATTATACGACGAATCACGAGATACCTTGTCCATGTATGCGGACAGGATAAATAGTATATTATATATCATGTGATAGTATCATAAAATCCATTAATCGATTTCTAGTAATAATATATAACTTTTACCAGAGCGTACAAATTAATGATGGATTAGTAATAAGAATGGAATCATTAGAATATAAGTAAAAAATATTGATTAAAGCATAGAAATGATATATTTTATTATCTACCACATATACCAGTATGTAAATTTCTTATTCGTACACCTTACCTATATTAATTAAGGTTCATTGTACCTATACAGGTTCCGATTAATATGAACAGTCCTATTAATTTAGTAGATGCTCCTCAATTGGTTTTCGTTAACAAATTAAATAATCTGAAGATGTGTTTATTAAATAAGAAAATAATTATATGAGACTTGAAAATTGCAAACGTCAGTTTTATAATTGCATGTTAACTATCGAAAATCAATTTAAACGGGTTATGGATATATTATTGGATTGATCCTAAAAATTCGTGACACATCTGGCATTCAGTGTCTTAAGAAAGATATAATCGAATGAAATACTGAATTATGATCCTACTAATTTAATTAACGTCCGTCAAAAGTAAGCAAATACTTATTTTGAATAAAAAGAATGCTTTCTTGAGTGACAGTGTATCGCAAACAAAAAAATATAAAGAATATCATAACGATGAAAATGTAATTATATTTATAAACTGAACTTTTTATCATTTTTTTTTCCTTTTTTCGGTTGGAATAAAAATACAAGACTCGCATATTTCCGTTTACGAAAAGGTATCTCCAAACACCAACAAGTTAAAAAGTAGCAGAGTTCTTTCATATTTTCCCAGGCATGTTGCTCGAGTAATTTTTTATTTCGCTCCTTTTCTATTCATCACTGCCAAGTAGACTACAGTGATCTTATGTGGTACAGGTGGTACTCGCTCGACACGAGATGTACACTTCACAGCGTCGTATTCAGGGACGTTCACTTTAAAACTTGCAACAACTTTTTATTCTTAAAGTGCCAGTTATACTTTTACCTCTTACCTTTAGCATGTTTTGTTTCGTCTATTTAATGCCATCGCGCGTGGTTTAAGAACAATCTAATTGTAAATGAATTATGCGTGACCGATTGCATTATCTTGCGAAACACTACAATGTTTTACGATTTCACTATAAACTGAATACACAGTACGACACGAAAGAATTTCTTGCATTCTGATTCGTGAGTTTGGAGATTACAAAATTGAATTCTAATCTTATTTTGTCAAAGAAAAGTTTGATAATCTTCTTATTACTTTAGACGCTGTTTTACAAAGTCAGAGATAGATTTACGATTTTTAATAGATTATTTCATGAAGTTAAAAAATAGTAGATTCTAGATTGCTTCAAAAAATATGATATTGTTTCACATATAATACGTACCGGGAAATTTTAGATTATTTCGTAGATAGATTCACAAAATTACTGAATTTCGATAAATTCTAGGTACCTTGTGAATTGCTTTACAAAATTATAATCAATTTTCCATTACGTCGTGAATTACTTTGCATAATTAATGAATCATCGTAAATTTTCGATTAGCTTGTAAATTGCTTTAGAGAATTAATGAATTTTCCTCGATTTTAGATTATCTTATGGATTGTTTTATGAAAACGATGAGCCATTAATTTTATTTTACCGTTGGAATATAAATAGAAACATAAACTGTATATTTCCGGCTAACCCGTACATTTATATCGTTCGTCTTGTCACGACGAAACTAAGTTTCGATATCACTATAATACCCTAAATTTTCCGGAAATAGAACGATAGATAGAGCAAGGAAAAAAGAGAAATTTTCGGAATTCCCTGGTCGTACGAAGCTAGCAAGGACTTGCAATTACGTAAAAAGTTTTTTTCTCGCTGAGGCAGGAAAAAGAAGTACTAGAGCACAAAATAGACGACGTGCTTAAGGAATATCCTCGTCGGTCGTTTCACCAACTATATAGATACTCTCTTGAGAAAATTGAAGCAGACGCGGACAGGTAGAGGAGAGAAGCGACGAAAAAAGAAGCAAACGAGGAAAGATGAAGACGTCGTCGGGACGATTCGTAGTTGTTCGCGGTACATCAGACGCCGTATTTCTGTTACCGGCTGGGAGGGAACAGTACAAAGTGTTGTTTTTATGTACAATGAAAGGAAGCATCTAGTTGTCAAAATGTTTAGCGAAAATCATGCTATTATATTCCTATTGGGGTCAAATACATCTTCAAACATAAAGAACAAGATTCCTTTCATTGGATTTAGCAATTTTATTTGTACTTTATTTATCTACCATTTTAATGAACAAGTAGGAGTGGATAGATAGTTGTACTCAAAATTAAAGCTGTAATTATCATATATCAATGCTATACAAAATATCATTGTAATATCGTCGTAAGAGAAACTTTTCGAGTTGGATATGGACATGAATTATCTATTTTAATTTTTCTTGAAATATTTTGAGCGTCCACTCCTGACAGGTAACAGTGTTTTAACTAGCACGGAGGGAGAAAAAGTTTTTCGGAGGTCACAAGCACGTGAAATTAAAGGCGAAGGAAAACCGTTTTACGGGACAAGCCGTACGTTAAAGGTAAGCGAAAAAGTTTTCCCACTGTCGACCACGGCTTTTGTGCACGTAAATTCTCGCATGTGCTTGTTGCAAACAGATAATAACCCAGTGAGCTAAAATCGTGCTGTATAATGTGCGGCAGTAATCTCTTAAGCTCCACCACAATGTGGTAACAATAAAAATCATTAAATTCACTTCAGTTTTGGAATAAAATAAAATTATAACAATTGAAAGTTATGATAAGCTAAAAGAATTAAAAACTATTAATTAGTTCAATTGTTTAATCATAAAAGAGAACGACTTGTAACAAATCCATTCGTATGGAGAAAAATGCATCGTGAAATACGTCCAGAAAAGTTTTATCCGTGAAAGGTCAAGGGGTAGAAAGAGAATGAAAAATGAGTCGAAAATAAATGAGCGGGAAATGCAAAGATACGGAAAGCGATTCATGCCAATACGTAGATTAATTACTCTCTTATGTATGTGGACTTGACTAATACGACAGGGAATAATGAAAAACTGTTTGTTAATTAAATTTAATTCAATGAATTGTTTTCTACTTCTCTTGAATTTCTTTTGAATTTTGAATATTCTGAGATCAATGTCTCCTTTCCCTTTAACTTTTCAGAATAATGTTGTAACGTATCTTTACTTTAAACTCATATTTGCTTTAATTCATCTACTTTCTAATCTACCTTTCCTTTTCACCTTAACAGATCACCTTATCACCTTTAAAACTGAAAATTGTTCAAACAAATATTTTACTAAATCTTAACGCGATAGAGTATTTGTATTATGGACTTTAGGAAATTAAAGTGTCCAATAACAGTATGATAAAAAAGAAACTATTATTTTTTTATTATTTTTGTGCAATATTTGTAATTTGTAATGTTTCCGTTATCGTTAAACCATAAATTTTTGTCTTTACTCGAAATTTCTCTTATTTATTACTATACTAATACTGATATTGATTATAAATTACCATTAATTCCCCATTATTAACATTGTTAACATGTATCTCAAAAAACATCACGTAATTTGAAACTCACCTCTCAAACCAAACTTTGTATCGATAAATCATCCGAATCCACAGAAGGAAAACCGCGCTAATTGCAATAATACCTATATTATACTCCATCGTTTCTAACTTCACAGTTTCGTTCGTTCGTTCGTTCCAATAACCTTAACTTGAGAAAAATATTGGTTACCTCCTGGGACACTGCAGTATTTCATTCTATCTCTTCTGTCATTTACTATCGGATAAAGTTGGTAACATCCTAACGCGATGGAAGCTTGCAGGCAAAGTGCAAAAATGGAAAAAGACAAAAATTCCATACAGTGGCGTATAGTAAACAGAAGGTAATACGAGAGGGCAGATATTGTGCGAGAGTTCCTTACACGCGATAATCTTCAAGGAGGAGGAAGCAGAAGGGGTAAAAGGGGTACGCAGGCAAGGGAACAAGTATAAAGTGAAAGAGCAGCCCTCGTAGAAGACTTCTCGATGAAATTTATTCATAGCCGAGAGATTGTCGTCTTCTTCGCACCCCTAGTTCTGCGATTAACCACGCCCCAAACTCTTCTCCTTCCACCTTTCTACCCTTCAGAGCATTTATTTTTTTACGTCGATGTCCCAGGGGTGAAGGAATGATAAACGGGCGGCTACGTTTATAAACTCACTGTCAGGACTAGGGAAAACTTTCCAGTGAGTTGTCTCTCTTTCCCTCTCTCTCTCTCTTTCTCTGTCTCTTTCATTGCGATGTGAAATTATGAATGAACCGATGCTTCGAGCCGTAATCTATTTTCGTACTTAATTTTATTCGACGACTAGTTTCAAGACGGATACGTGTTTTTTGTCGAAGTAACTTCTTTGAGAAAGGAACGATTATTTTCTCTGATTAGATTGCATTTGAAAAATTTACAATTTGTTTAGCTATCGTATTATTCGGAAGTATTTGGAAAATTGTTTATTTAGGGCAGCATGCGATTTAGTAACAAATTTTGGGATAAAGATATCTGCGATGACTTTATCTTTTGTAACTTTATCGTAGCTGTGCATAAAGCATCATGACGATAAAATGAACTGTTAACTTTAATACGATAGAGCAATTAGTACGTAGTCGCAAAGGATCGTGAAATTATTTTGTTGTTTTAAAACTTTCTTTTTGGGCTGCTTCACTTGCATGCTTGATGCCAAGTTTTTCATAGATAATCTAAATTTATAATCACGCTAACTACATCTACTTCGTATGTATATTATTATCACAAATTCACTAACGTGTTAGCAAATTCACGAGTGCAAAATCGGATATTTATGAACGATGCAAAATGAAATAAAATGAAATTTAGTATACGATAAGACGCAGAAGTAGTTAGAGTATGCGACAGAGTGTAAAATAGGGGTGAATGAAAATTAGCCTTTGTATCAAGTGTCACACGATGAACTATTTTATCAGACCTATGGGACTGATAGAGGAGGATTGGCCTCCGTATAAATGACGTATAAAATCTAATATTCTTAACTTTCCATAAATCTGCCAAATATTTTATTTTGAATGAAATAATTTTTAGATTAATATTAACTTCATTTTATTTTTTACATGTAGTAATTTCTTTCATATTGTTTTACTTTTTACTTTCTTTATTAGTCTATTTTTGCATGATATTATTTTGCTCACAGCTTCCTGTATAATGACTTTAATATTAATTGAATTAATTACTTTGATTAACAAATATGACGTGATATTAATTCCTTTCCACGATGCTTTCACGGTGTCATTGGTTGTTATCGCTGCAATATCACTGTTTTAAAATGTATATGTGCTACCGCTAGCCTTGAACGTGTTAACTTTAAAATTCATGCTTTGTACTTGACTACAAAGAACCTGTTGCATATCCCGCACGTCGTGTCGATCGAACTTGTTGTCTCGGTAATGAGAACTTAATTATTTATTTCATACCCCGTTCATTTTGCTCGGCTCATTGTACATTTTTAGAAATTTCCATAATGATAATATCAAACGTTTTGAAAAGGGAAAGAAAAACAAATTACGAGTGTTTCCAAATTTATGTTCGATTTAAATTAATTAAAATTGATCTACACTAGGTTATAAATCTTTAGATATGTTTAAACTTTGTAAGTTTCATGCGATACAATTTTTACATATGTATCGTATCACTATACAATATTTCTATTAAAAATATAGAATAATTATGTATTAGAAATGTACTTCTCGAATATATGAAATTCTTTATAGCCTAAAAGCCTGCAAATAAATTTACAGTAGAAGTTCAATAAAATTAGCTGACCTTAAAACGAACTGACTTTTTCCACTTTTGAACCAGTAATGGAAACATTTTATCGACAAATTGTCTAATCGGAATTAACGTTAAACTCACTTTGTACCAAGATTACAGGAACACGCCTCGTTAGATGAAAATTAACGAGAATAGTTTGACGGGTGGTTAAGTAGCAACGGAATGTTGTACAGTTAAATCAAGGAGTTTGGATCTGTCCTGGTATCTGGGTATTGAAGAGGAAAATAACTTCCGTCATACGAAATTAAATCGCAGAAAATGAGATTAGACGGTGTGTCCATTAGATGAATGAATAGAAAGTACGAGCGTCTCCCTCTATCCCGTTCCACTGTAGTCGTCTTTTAGCCGCGATTTTGTCTCTCATTAACAAGTGAGCAATGTGAATTGCCCCTTCTCTTGCACAGAAGGATCCACGAAGGTCTGACTCATTCCGCAGGATGGAACAATTAACTCGGCTGAATTGTCTGTTAAAAGGTCTTGACACTGAAAGTTCAAGCCGATCTCGCTTTTTAACCAGTAACTTCAGGTATTCAAGGCAGAAAGAGGTATTCAACGCGATCCTCTTGCCTGGGTTGTCGTCTTTTCGCGCTAACTCAATACCAATGACTGTTAATTTACCAGTTTGCGAGAGTACAATTTATGCGTTTCGTTCGCTTAGTATACCTTGTTAACTCTTTATTGCGATATTTCAAGAAGCAAAAGCACTTTTGATGTATAGATTGAAACAGGGTTTGTTAGCGAGAAAAATGCATTGGTGTGAATATTTGAATATTTTGGTTAATTCAGCCTAGTGTAATAAATAGGATGAAAATAAAACTGGTTGTATGTTACGTCATTTTGTATATTATGATCAGGTGAAGAGTTTAGAAAGTATCCATCCCAGAAATTTCCATGCCTAATAAATTATTATTGGTAATAACCGAAAATCGAATGATTAAATCTATTTGATATTTCAAACAGTTTAATGTTTCGCATAATATCGCAACTTTTGGCTCGAATTTCAAATCTCCTTAATTCTCTTCGTTCTTAATCCAACACGTACCGAGCTTGAAAACTGAGTTTGCCGTGCAAAGTAAATGTGATAAAACGTCATCTAACAGAATGTTCCCTCTGATTAAACAGACCGTAAATACTAGTTACACATAAACCGAAAGAAACGAGTCTACTTCAGTTACCTTAATGTATTTCTTTGTCTATACTCGGAGTGCAGCTAACAAGTATAAAAACGAATATCTGGAAGGCAAGCAATTTCCTTCGGTATTCCCGTTCTTCCTTTCTCATTCACTCTCTCGTTTACCTTCTCTGCTAGACAAGATCCAACGAAAACGTCACTTATGGGGTAACGTCTCTTACACATTGACAATCTGAGATGGGGCCAAATCCTCTAGAAACCCATATATCTTGTTGATGGATGCTTCTAGGTCCGGCGATTGTGCGATTTACTCCTCTCTCATGCTATCTCCCTCCTTGTCCGTTTCTCCTATTTTACTAGACCAACTTGGTTATCCTTCGCATTTTCCTCCTGTATATTCTACGCGTCCATCGCTGAGTTTGCATTCCCATTCAAGCAAATTGTACGTGGATTCTGTTGTATGTAGCATGGAATTATATAAAGGAATACATATATTCGTATATGTCGTCCTTGATTGTAGCTGTTACTTGCAGTTTGATTAATAATTTACAACTCGAGGATCATGTAAAATTGAACACTTTTATCGATTTTTGTTAACTAATCGGTGTGTTTGTCATTCCTTGTTGTTATTATTTAAATCGTGAATAAGAATAATTTGTAGTTGCGAAGTTACATAAAATTGAACATTTTTCTCTTTTCTAATAATCTAATTCATAAGAATGTATGAATCAAACGTTATTCTTTTTTAGCAAATTTTGTTGTTCGAAATTGTTCAAAACTCAGGTAGTTTGACATTGTAGTTAGCATAAAAATTATTAGCAATACCATTACAAACAACATTCTTCAAAAAGTATAAATAACTATCAAACTTACTAAAAGTTTAAACAATTACTGTTGCAAAACTAATGGAAATTTTTAAATTCAGCTGAAGTCACCAAAAAGAGTAAGTTTTCTCCTGCAAAATGCTTTTCGCTTCTTCGCGATACGACTTTCCGCTGCAGAGATATTGTTTGAAGGGAACTGAATTTTCAGTAATTTTCTATCGCTCTCTCTCTCTCTCTCTCTCTCTTCCGCACGCTCGAATTTCACGCCCGCACCGCGTCACAGATCAATCACAACCTCGTTAACAGTATACCGATCAATGACAGATAGCATGTGCATTTTTTTTTTTTACTATTACCAGTACTAAACGTACGCATTTCCTGGAAAAAATGTGGGTCAGACAGTTGCAAGCTGTCATTCATAGTTCTATAGCTTTGGACAAATCTATTATATTGTACTTTCTAGTGCCATATCTTCGAAACCAATCGAGATATCGACCTAAATCAAAATGGGTTATTAAAATTACACTTATAAATACTTAAAATAGTATTATATGCATTGTTTATATAATATTAACGATTTGATGAAACTTGTTACTATAATCTTCTTTATTACAATGCAAATGAAAGAAACTCATAGAAAGTAATATATATACACACGCACAATATGTTAATATAGATATATATATTTTGGCAATTACATACAACTAAAGAAATACAAAATTCTAGTAGAAACTTGTTCCATTTATTAAATATTGTACCAAGGAAACTTCACGGTAGATACTTTCTATTAATTTTGCATATTAATTGCACTGCACACATTTTTACACGTTTAAATTTCCCATGAACCTCAAAACACCCACGATCTACGTACCTACCAAACGGTAATCAAAATCTCATAAGCTCGAGCTAACCTATCGCACCAATATCCAAAATCCTGAAGAACCTACGTCCCCGTTCGCTGTAACAACGGAAAACCATTTCGACGCTATTGACCATTTCGATAGAAAGAAATTCGTTCGCGGAAGTCCACGGAAGAGACTTTATCGACATGACCCAGAATCCTATGTATGTACGCAAAGAAGCAGCAAGATCGAAACCGCGTTTCGGCGAGATAGCAATGAAGCTGAAAAAGGATGCAGAAAAGGTAGTCGAAAGGAATCGTAAGAGCGACTTAACTCGGCCCGGGACCGCCACCACCCTCTGCATACAACCCTCCGGCCCACGGCTGGCTCTAAACGGCGCTGGAAGATATTTACCGGCTGCGGACGTTGAGGATTGTCCGGGTCAGATATCGAGGGTTCAACCGGGTTACCGTGAAAACGTAGTGGCCTGGATTATCTCGATCTTTACGACGTTACTTTTTGGCGGAGCCTCGAGGGAGAACAGAGATACCGGGGTAACCTCTGACGACATCGATGAACCGGCTTTGCCGCACAGTTCGAGAAGCGGAAAATCTTATGCCGAGTACTTTTATCCGGCGACGAGTTCCTGTCCCGGGGCTGTACTGGTATGGAGACGACTGGGTCAAAAAATCGAGTCTCGCTCCTTGCACGGCTTTTAGCTGGCAAAGGATATTTTCACTCGAAAATGGAATATCATTAAACGCGCTGTTTGTAAATGGAGATGGTTCTTTCCATGGAAGTTTAGAAGAACCAGATTAGTGGAATGAGAAGGAAGTTTGGTTAGAAGGTTACGAAAGAGAGACATACAAAATCTTGTTTGAACTTATGTGACTTGGACGAGTCTGTTTTAAAAGACTTTGAAAGGTTGGTGTCCTTAATTAAATTTTTGTGTACTCTGAGTTATGCTTGACTTTTAGTCAAATTTCTAATGTACAAAGCTTTACGCAAATAGGTATATCTATCTTAATTTGCGAAAAAGTAAAAGTTCAATAAGAAAGTTGGAATATTCCATATTTCACGAGTATCACGCGTGAATTATCTTTTATCGTGTAGGCATTAAATTTACACATTTTATGAATAGAATAATAAGAAGAAGTGTATGATTTGTGGAAGAAAAATAATATAGTTCGATTTAGAAGGAAAATGTGCAACTACCGTATAAAATGTACCTATATAAAGATAATAGAAAAATGTGAAATCTATGGCACTATTTAATTCTATTCTAAGAAATTATGTTCTATTATATCTGCAATTGTTTTAAGCATTTAGCTTCGCGTAAGTTAATATAGAATATTAGGTGAACTAACATTTCTTCATATATTTTAACACCTACTTAATTCTTTTCAGAGGTGGTGCAAATATAAAAAACTCCCTAAGACCGCTAAGCGGAGATGTAAGCCTGATATTTTCCGCACGAGCATTCTTTTACATGATTTATTAGGTGGGATTACGAGGCACTGTTACATAGTGTTTTATAACTCGTGTACAAAAATTTACCACACCATATGGCGGTTATTCTTAACACAAATTCTAGAGGATTTCGCCCTACTTAGAACCACACCAGCGATAATTTTAAACGCATGTAAGTTCATTGATTCGATATGTGCTTTAAATACGTTTTCATTGAGTTTTTATTCATTATAGCATATTATACATTGAAAGATAAAAGAGGAAGAATCAATCATACAGAATATGATCTTCACATACTCAAATAATTAACGTGTTTGATTGAAAGTACGGAATAATTTTAGATGACTACTAAGGAAACTTATCTTACAGTTAATGAAATATATAGATGTGCGTTTTCTTTTATTCATATCCTAACATATCCGACAAATTGGAATTCATATAGAATTAGGTCATCATTTTTTAATAACTACAAAATTTGTTAATGACAAAGTAACAAGGAAAAAGAAATACAAAAAATTCTAATGCTCAGAATAATACTTTGGAATATTATAGACAGACACATATATATTTACTACATCTAGTAATTTCCTCACATGAAAAGATCACAGTTAAGAAATAATTGTCATATGAATTCCATTATCCTCTCATTTCTGCATTATTTGCATACTTAAAGATGACTGCTCTTTGATTTCCTAGTGCAAGATGAAATATATTATACCACAGTAACATTCCAACGCATATAATTTTACATTTCTGCAATAACAATTAGATGTACCCAAACAAGTCTACCTCGAAATGTTTCCACTTACTCAAACATGCCTTCAAAGCAATGAATCTGAATAACGTGGGTCGTGGGCGGCAGTGGAAGACAAAACGCACAAAAGCGCAAAATCAACCAAGGCCACCAACTTGGTAATAAGAAGAAGGTGTGTGTGTTCGTTACGAAGAATTGGGATAACGTTGAGATTTTAATAAACCAAGCTTTGCGTTTCCGTGTTCGTTCGCGGGAAGAAAGCATCGCGGACAGCAGACACGGCCACTCATAAAGAGACCCGATGCTTACAAGGCACTAGATTAAAAAGCAGGAAACAAATGAGAATCGCTTCCGGCGAGTTGTTTTCTGCATCTAGATAGCTGTTTACGCTCGATAATACCTCTGGGACCGTTTTTTCCATCTCTGCCCCCTTTACATTGAATGGTACGACTGTCGGACGTTCTTTGGATGGTCAACAGTGACAGTTATGTTGGAAGTTTGTCAATCGAATACAAAGCGCAATTAACGAAATTGAAGCAAATATCACATCGCCATGCAAGTAATCCTGCTTTTCCACTGTTGATGTTTTGTAAATTAGAAAGTTGTCGAATGAAACGTAATTTGTTTCGCTGTTCGTACAACAATGAAATTTAATGCTAGATCGTTACGCAAGTAATCCTGCTTTTCCACTGGCGAATTTTCACGTTTTAGAAAGTTATTGAATGGATTTTTCGAATAGAACAATGAAATTTATTATTAAGACATAGCATTCTGACAAACTCGTTCTTTGCTGTATTACAACAGTACGACTGTCTCATCTTTATAATTACACAATTTTTAAATTAGAAATATGTTTTACTTATTTTGATTAATAATATTTGTTGTGTTGTTGCAACACACATGTTGTCCGTTAGCTATTATCCTTTTATACAGTGATATTGCTAGATAACTGAAGCGTCACAATATATGCGTTGATAACAAGGAAAATGTTAAAGGGCATTCCATTGTAGATTTTGGTGGAAATCGATCTTTCTTTATATTTTATCGGAGAATATAGTTTGAAAAATATACATGCGACGCTTTATGTTCGAAATCCTAACATTAACAATGTTGTCACTGAACGAAAAATGCGAAAATCAGTGGCCACTGAAATATTGTTCAAGCGCAGTTCTCTTAAATTGTTATTCGTTGGAATCTATAAAAAATAAATAAATCTACGGTCAAGTGTTACTATTTTTTGCGCTAGATGACAAGTTTGTAGACAAAACAGTAAATAGTATACACAACAGGTCGAAACAAAAGGAAAATGAAACGTGGAAAAATAAAAATAGGAACTAGTGAAAACAAGAACGACCTGGCGCATAGAGATTTGTATTTTAAAGATAGAAGTTGATTTAAAAACAATTGATGCACGAGCAACTAATTGATTAATTCCATTATACAATACAACGTACTTACTTCGACTGACCTTTAGTTTCAAGCTCATTCTTCCACTTTTTTTATTAATTGGTACTTAAAACTGTTTCACGTACCTGCAAAAGATATGGAAATATTTAATTAATATATAATACATACTGATAATTGGACTGTTCAAAAGACATATTGATCAACTTGTTAAGTTGAGAAATACAGAAATGTGATGATACTAGAGACACTACTCATTAAAATAAATGTAGTTATTATTGCGATTATTTATGTCAGTTCCTTATGATAAATAAACCTATAGAAGCAAATCATTTGTTCTTTGTAAACACTAATAACGTGTTCTTTAAACGCCAACAATGTAGGTAGGTACTTGACTAGTGAAATTGAAGTTGAAAAGGTGGAAGAAATTAGGTTACAAGTTCACACGACGAATTAACAATCGTTTCCAACGTAACAATAATTCTTTGATGAAGAGCTTTGGTTCACAGCTTCTGCTCGTGATCGGACCGTCGATCAATGGTGATTTATGGACTCGGTGCACCGCAATAAGTTGGCACGTCAATAAATCGACACCGAGGGCAAAGCCAATAACTTGTTTTGATACCTTTCCGCGTTGAGTTTCGCAATTCTTAAGAGGTGCAATTTCGCCTGGTACGTCGATTTCCACGTGAAAAACGAAACCAGTTTCTTATAACTAGAAAATCGACGAACCTTGGTAAAAATTTGTTGATTCCGAAGGTCCATTAGGAGAAAGGAAATTGGAGTATTCCTCGTTAAGTAACTCGGTTGCTGATAAATAAATTTTGATTTTGAAGGAAACGTGGAAAATATACAGTATATACATAGTTACAACTGGGCAAGTGATTCTAAATGGTTGGTCGAGTATATTACATATTTTGTAGATAACTTGGTCGTCGTTATTGATCGTTATTATTCCATGGTTTCAATATATTATAAAATAACTGTGACAATAAACATAGGTTAGTGGCTTTGCACTTTAACTATAGCTAGGAAAACATGGTACTACAACAGCTATTAATTTACTAAAATTAAATGCAAGATACATGGGCATTCGGATATCGCTGTTTCAATTAATTATAATATTGTTCCGATATATAAACAATTCTTTTTGTCTATATATTTATATCTGATTCACAATTTAGAAATAAAGTAACGTAAATATATGAAACTTTTTAAATGACTGGACATTAAATAGATTTCACACACAGCTATAAAATATTTACGATTAAATAATATATAATTGCTATTATTTGTAATTTAGACTAAACCAAGAATAAAAAAATACTTGAATACCATCAATAATAATTAGGTGATTACGAACTTTCGCGTAAACTCATATTGCATAAATTTATAAATACAATTAAAAGATATAAAATATAAATAAAAATCTTTCTCTTAATGTTATAAGAAATATTTTGTTATCGATATATAATATTGTTGAGTGAATATTCTGTATAATTTTTTTACACTATATATACCTGTATACCCTGAGCACTTTTTAATATCTGAATTTTCTAAGAACACAAACGTTCTGACGACAGTACACACAGTATCTTAATTAATTAAAAAGAACGATTAAAAAAGAATCTGCTTGAAGGAAACTATTAAACGTGGCAGCAAAGGAGGAGCGTATTGCGCTTTATGAACAAAAGCAAATTTAATTTCAACACTTTCAAGCAAAAGTACGAAACAATGTTCTGAACTCGGGCGAGGAAAATGCTCGATATCAAAACGGACCTGTTCTCGTAGCTCACAGAAGGAAAGAACAGAGAAACCAGTGGGGGTTTTCGCCAATTTCCTGTGGACGAGATATGGCTACTTGCCCCAAATGCAAATTTCCCGGTGCTAATTAACTATTCGGACAGGGAGGCCTCGAGTGAAACGACGACCAAGGGGTGAAGTTAACTGGATAGTGGGCAGGAAAAGGGGTTAGCTACTGAAATAGCGTCCACGACTATTGCGCACCACGCCAAAAGAGGGAATTCATAATTGCTCCAGCCCGCGTTTGTTCAACCTGTACGTTCTCAACTTTGCCAGCAACGGTTTAATCCGGATGCGTCTGCACACCCTCTGCGACTGGTTGCACTCTGTTAATCGTATTCGTCAATTTGACAAAACTTAATGAACGATTAACCCGCTAAATATTATAGGGAAGACCAATTAGCCTGCAACTACATCTGCTAAATCTTTTGAATTTAATTATTTATTTACTTGGGCATGTTTAATTAAACATCCACAACTGAAGAATGAGAGACGAAATAAAAATTTATCGTCTCACAAAGAGATAAAAGATGATAAAGGATATAGGATTTTATGTGTTTGTTTTTGCCTAAGAAAAGCAGAATCATAAACTTAACAACGATAGTAATAATGTAAATTTATTGTATAGTTTATTTAATTACATATGCTATTTCTCTGCATATTTAACTCTGCTATTTAGTTCAAGGATTTATTATAGGAACATGCTACCTACATGTAAAGTAATTTTGTGATATAATACGCATGAAGTATGTAAACCTAAGCATTTAATTATGTAAATGAGATGTACACCACGTAAACGAATATTCTATCAAAAATAAGAAAAATTCATAATTTATAAAGAATATGTTAGTAAATAGATGTGTCAACATTTCTTAAAAATAGTTTACTTTAATACGTTCATAATTTGCAAATACATTGTTATGCTTATCGACAATCATTTACTTTGTCCATAGCACATTTAACGGATGAAAATTATTTCCTTGCTTTAATGAATTATACTGAATAAGTTTGTTCGATGTAAACACGAGGAGATATCGGAGTGCAGAAGAAACCCTTGGGATTTATGGCATATGTGAATGCTGATCAACGTGTCCAGCCGTAAAATAAATTTTCTGATCGGGGCTATTTCAATTTGACAGGCTACTGATTGCCATTCTGGACACGTCGCAGCTTCTATTTACTTGTAACGTGCTCAAACAGAAGAGGGTGACAGGAATACACGTATGTTCAAGAAAATGGTGCTATCAGAATGTATGGCCACGCGCACAACTTCGTATGCGTGTCTCGATTCTTCGTTATCAGAGTTTGTTTTGGCATTCATCTTCCATCGATTGTATAACCTCTTCAAGAATTTTATCATCAGATTCTATTAGAAAATTAATTTTACATGGCTAATTCAATTAGATATTTTATTATTTTAAATGTGTAAAAATACGCATAATACCAAAAGATGTATGAAATAGCCATAACACTCATTATAATATACAATAAATGAAATATAATATTACGTAAGTTCGTATTTATGTACAAACTTGTATATTACAATGAGCTTGTACCCTTAAACAAGAAATGAACGAGTAGACTTGCTCATGACAAAAGTGACTATTGTCAAGTTTCCTACCTTTTAGATAGTAATATTCTTCAGTAGTCAGAACTGGATTCACGTCATAATACAATCGATATTGTAAAAAATAATCCACGTTTTGATATACTGTCGGATAAAAATTAACCGGTTGTATAAAAATCCCGTATGGCTCACAATATCATGATTTCACTAGACATAACTTTTCTATGACATAAAAGTCCTATAACATGCTGATTACTTTCTACAAAAAATAAAGATAAAAAAATTAAAAAATTGGAAGAAGATTAAAGAATCTTTCCTGGAGAAAGTCAAATATGAACAGGGGTGGTTTCAGTTATGAGCTCTTCAATATTACATTCCACTGCTCCATTTTGTCTATTAGTTATTTCCCTCAACGTTTCTTCGCTAATATCCCTGTTTCCACATCATGAAATTATAATATCCTAATAACAGAACGCGTAACAAGCTTCTAATGGGTCAAGTCAAATTTGTTGGTTGTCCGTGGATGAAACAATGCCGGAAGTTGAGCGCTTTGGAGTAGGTGGTGGCAGCGAAACGAGCATGCTACCGCAAAGCTTCGCGAAACCGAACAAAACATGTAGCTAGAAACAAAACACTGGCCAATCCGCAAGCCGGGTCTGGTCGCCATAATTAATATTCGGGCATTAACCCGGTCTTTCTCTGCTTTCCTCGGCCTACTCGTCCTCTCTGTAGCTGCACTTTCCTCTTCGTTGCGCTCTCTCCGCCCGTTGCTAACCTCTCCGACCATTTTTTATCTTACCCCGAGGCGATAAATTTGCATTTCATCCCCTCAGCCCAAGGCTGAGACCGTTTTGTTAAACATTATCCGTGGCGCAGTGCGGCATATGGGCATGATTCGCGCTAAGAAGAAGATTATGGTTGCGTCTGGCCCTACCACCACCATAGTTTTGCGGCGACGGAATTATCCTCGGGTTTTACAGCGTCTGGATTATGAAATTTTAATTTAAGGATTCCGCGCGACTTAATTTATGTATATTACGTTCTTTTCTATCGGAGAGATTTAACTGTTTAACGTGTTCCACGTTGACTACGCCATGTGTACAGTGTCCCACGCAAGTTGGTCGAGATATATATATAGTTTTTACATAGTGGAAAGAAAAAACAGTAATTTTGCCACTAATTCCAGATTAGTACCATAAATAATCTTGTGATGTTGTCTATCGTACACGCAAATCTTTATAATACGATTAGAGAGTATTGCAAATTAATGGAATTCTAAGCGGTAATTTTCCGAAAGTTCTGAATTTCACCAAGAAACTTTTGATCGATCGTATACATTTCCGCAGTGCAATTTAATTAATATTTGTAAAATTGAAAGGAATATTTTCAACCAAATTGCTTATTTTCTTCTATTTCTGTATTTTATTCGTGAAAAATTGCGTCACACGATACATTTAGTCTTCTCGCCATTGAACAAGTACGCGTCATTCTTCCTATGATAAACTTCTTTAAAAGTAACCACAAAATAATAAAATATAAAAAGAAATGGCCATAGTTCCAGTAATTCAACCCTCTCAGACCTTCACCGTACTTGCTAAAGGGTTGCTCAAACTAGCACCACATCCAAAAGGATTATTATGCACAAAATTCTCTCCGCGTCTCTGCTGTACAAAGAAGCTAAAAGTGGAAAAACTTTTGCAAAAAGAGAAGCGATGTCTTTCATTAATTTTCCATGTAGCGCAACACGACCGTTACTTTCAAAGAAAATGTGCAACGCAGTGTAATCCATCTGTCGCTAACATTATGGACAGAAGCACTCAACAAACACTGTTGTATACGTCGTCGTTAATCCAAACGGCCGACGGGGTGTTAACATTACGGCGAAATTTTTACCGACGCACCAAATACGACTCCGCTGTGTAAATACCCCCGTGTCACCAAATGTCACCGTTAATACGTTGGAACTATTCCATTCCATGGGTCCTATATTACCTTAGACCAGTGGTTCTTAACGGTTTCGAAGCGACACCCCACTTTTCCCATTATACGGCAAATTTGCAAAACAGCAAACTCATTAAGGTCATAAAACTAGCAAGAAAAATATAACACTAAAATACTAGATATAATACTGTAATGAACAGTTTTTACTGTATAAATATAGTAAAAAGAGAAAACGTTGGTTAGGAAAAAAAATTATGTTCGTGAAAACTGTACCTAAAATAATTCTTTTATATAATTAGAACATTTAACACATTCACTGCGTAAAATGCACGATCAGGTGACAGCACATACACATACTTTCAGGCAGACGTTTTAACTGGTAAGACAAAGAAATATATACGAAATTACGAAAAAGTATAAGAAGAATTGATAATACACTGCTTGCCAAAAAATTGCAACGCCTTAAATGCTCAAATCGCTCAAAGGTGGCGCAATGTTTTCAGCCAGCAGTGTATTTCGTATCAAACGCACATGTAAAGTTGTCAATGCAAAGAAAAATATCGTGTGAAAATTACTTGTCAGAATACAGCATTAGTATTGTAGGAAATGAAAATCAGGTCCACAGCGGGATCTGAAACGAAATCGCGGGAAGCTAGTGTTCCAAAGTACGTCGATGAAGAACCACTGTCTCAGACCCTCTTTTGCGGCCTATAAAACCAGTCGTGCAACACGGCTACGTCGCGCATTTACAACCTTGTCATCGTTTTCTGTGGACAACGTGGGGTGGAAAAGGTGCGATTGTCACACTTATTTGCATGACAGAAGGGTAAACAGTGGTAACGAGATTTGCGGGTTGCCCGTGCAATCTTGACACACGACAACTTCGATTGTTCGGGTTACGGGGACCCTGACCAAACATCGTCCATCTAATGCAAATCCGTATATGTAGGACAGGAAAGGAACGCGTGGTGAGAATAAAGGTTGGCTCTTTTAAAGTGACACGAGTGAAAAAATTCACGCCTGGATCGTTGACAGCTTGACCGTACGTGATGTTCTACTTTGTTGTCGGGTCTGTTTGAAACTCTCGCTGCGAAATCATGGAGTTTGGGGTTCTTTGTTAGCGTCAGGTTGAGTACATTTGGAAATGTGCATAATACCAGAGATACTATACTTTTCATATTTACATAAGAATCCTCGTCTTTTGTTGCGAGCGGTTGCTAGGTTTTCGAATTTTTCATCGGAGTTAGCTTTAATCCTGCTCTTCTCTTCGCTTTCACTTCGCGTCTCGCGCTTTTTCTTCACGCAACCATTTTTGTTGGAATACTTCATTCGTAAAAAAAAAAAAAAAGAAAAAATACGTAAGATATACAAAATACAGTAAAATTATATTAAGTAGAAAAATGAAACATTTAAAAGCTATTTCTAGTCCGATAAGTTTCATCGAAGTAGAGCATATATTTCGTGTTAGGTAGATCAGAAGAAAATATCAGGTTTAATAACATGAAAAGTGTTTCTAATACGAGCAATGTGTTTCCGATATTTATACCGAAAACTTGTTGTTTTAGCCTTCGTTTCTAAACATCTCATCCGTAGGCATACAAACATACGCAAAAGGGCGAGCACAATGGAAGAAATCAGTGTAAGAGAAGGAAGTTAGACCCTGGGCAAACAGAGAGGTGGAAAAAGGGAATTGGATGATACAGGGGAAAGGGGAGGGGTAAGGGGCGTTTACCAGGGATTAAATTTGATCCCCGCATACTTACCGCAAGCCTTTGTGCACGCGCTCGTGTGCACATGCAATGCGTGTATGCGGTGGACCGCGATGAAGAATCTAAACATTGCGTGTGCACATCCGGTCGGGGTTTGCGGTTTTTCGGAGGGTGACGGCGGCGTTCCCCTCTACGTAGACCGCGTACGTATCTGGGGGAAAAAATGGGACGAGGCTAGAGTTTCTTTTTTCCACCCTTCTCTCACGAACCGTATATTTTTGTTAACAATAGGTGCGGATTTCGTATCATTTGCATCGCCGATGGGAAGATCATCGAGATTAATCCCGACCAACAATGGAAACATCGACGCTCGTGTTTCTGGGTTGAGGGCTAATGGAATAGCAGAGATAGTAGCGACACGACGCTACGCCGCGCTGAAACTGGTTCAAGTGGCCAACCAAAGTAAATTAGGAAGTACATGGATCTTGAAATGAACTTACATGTATTTCCTTCGAAGGAAGCGATAACCTCGTCCCTGTGCCCGGATTCAATTAACTACAACGGTTACTTCGTCTTATATGAAATAGGGATTGGGGGCGAATGGCAAGAAAAGATCGTTATGGAATGATTTTGCATGGTGATTAATCGGTAATACAGCGCTATTTAACCAATTATTGCTTGTACAGCGGAGAGCGTGTAAAATAGGAACATATTTTAAATTTCATTATTTGTGGTGATATCGATCGATCGCATGTGTAATTAGCCACGTAAAGAATGATAAGGGGCGATTATAAATTATATAGATTAAAATTCTTGTTTATACGTAGTGGGTTTCATTTTCGTAACTCGCGTGAAATATGGGATTAAATATTTGCAAAGTTATAGTGAATATTCAAAGAATACCGTGGCTTTTGAGGTAAAAATATATCTGAGATATAAAAGAAAAAATAATTTCAAAAGTTAAATTATCGATAGTATTTATATGCATGTCTATGTAAGGACAAATTAGCGATACGAGCGATTTCACAGATGAAGACTAAAAACGATCAGAAAGTAAATTTTTATGAAACGAGGAAACGAAAGTGTATCGAGACTGTGTTATTAGGTTTGTATTATGTATGATATATTTTTATGCATATTCTTTGTGAACTTATGAAGAACTTTGTAAAAATTATCGGAATATTTGCTGTCGATTAATAAAAAAGAAGGAATGGGAGATTAATTTACGAAAAGATAGATGAAACACATGTTTGTGTATTATGTTTTATATTATGTTAACGATACATTTGTTATATATTTTCTACAACGTTGCTATGTTTCTGAGTTATCACTAAAATAATACGAATTAAAAAAAAAAATAAAAAAGGAGATGTAGGTTTTAAATACGCTCTTCTAATAAAAAATTCTACTTTTAAATATCTAAATTCAATACATTTGCCCGTCTATCATAAAAATAAAATGTTTTCCCAATGCAAAACAACCGCCAACTTTGAAATAAATCGAACAAAATTTAAATTACACTGAAACTAAATTGATCAAGTATATCGACGATAGGTAACCATTTGCTTCCTGAAAAGTTAAACATCAATCACGCGCTCGGTACCAAAATCGGAAAACTGACAGAAAGTTGAGGTGATCAACTCTGTTTTCCGGTGGATCGTGTAACACGAACAAAAGAAGAATAAGACTGTATTTTCGATGGAAATTTAACTGAATTCACTGTTTTCCATTAAATGATGAAGATTTACCTATCCTAATAGTATTTACTTAATACTTTCCTGGAATGTTGTTTTTAAATCTCGATTTGATAGACAAACAAATTGACCGTTGTCAATTATCAGCCACAATTTTATTTAAATAAATATATGTACAAAACTGATAAATAGTATTTACCAATAAAAAATGAAAGATATTAATAAAAAATAAATAATACTCAACCCAAAACTTACTATTAAATAATTACGCAAATCGAAAGGATTCTGTTCCAACATCATATTGCTCATATAATTTTTCTAAACGTACGGAACAATTTTTAACACTGTTAAGCCATGGCTGAAGGGCGTGTCAATAAATTTAAGATTCTAGACCGTGAAGATCTCCGATCTCCGGGCAAGGGAAAAGAAGTGGAAGTAAGAAATAAGAGCAAACCCGTGGTCCATGCTTTATCGGCGAGATTTCTCTCTTTTCAAAGGTCGGCCGTGGTGGTCCCTCAATGATTTCCGTGCAAAAAACGGATGCGACTGTTCCATTTCCAGATGGAAGGTCCCTGATCCGAATGCCAGTCGTTGGGCATTGTTCAAAACAAGGAAAAGAATCACGGCGCCGCGACTTCCTCTGCCACGTTTTATTTGCCCAGCAGTCGATTACAGTTGTTCTTGTGGCGATGAAAAGAGCAAAGAAGATCTGGTATTCCCTCGTATCCGGCCTTTGAAGGCGGAACGAACTTTCTTGTGGGGTGAACCCGAAGTCACCACCGTGAAAACTTCTTGCCAATCGGTTTACCGGGTTACGACTTCGACGTTTTCCTATGAAGACAAAACAGTCGACGTCGTTAAGGCTCGAGTATCTTGTCGTCAGGATACGAAATAACGAAATGCGAGTAGATGGAAGCACGTCCTCGTTCATAACTAGACTGTGGATGTTTATGGATTTTTCAGAATTTTGGATTCCAAAAAAAGACTACAGAAAGAATATGATATACAAAAGTGTAGTTAGATATTTATTTTTTAAATGGAACACTTTTAGTACGTGTAGGTTCCATTTTTTAAATTATGTTTATAGAAATGTAGACTTGTATGGTTTTACGCAATTGCATAAAATTGCACGATAAAAACATAAACTTGCAATTGCATAATATGAAACGCGATATTCAATTGTCAGGATAATGATCGATCGTTTAGAATTTTACATTCGTGTGAAATATATTTTATAACTACAACATATTTTTTATTTATTAAGCCTCCCCAAAAATTCCAAAGAATTATATGGCTTTACATTAAATTTTACACGCATAACGTTCGTATATTGTAAATTTACTATTTCTGGAGATGTATGAGACTTTAAACGCAATTTATGGAAAGCCTCAATTTGGAAATTACGTCGTTTAACAAAACGGAGAAAACACAAGAACACGCTTTTATATCTGGTACACAAAGATCTCATTCTTTAATAAAGAAAATTTAAGAAAATACGATATATTTTATTGTTTATCACGTCACCAATAACGAGTTAAATAGTTCGTTTTTATATGTCAAAAATAAAATAAAATCACCAATGTGGAAACTAAAAATTAAGTGTACAATTCTTGAAAGCATTTTCGCAAATGTTCCAAAACAATCAAATAAATGAACTTTTATGGACATGAATGTATTGAACGTGTATTATTTGTCAGATACGATACAAATTCGCGAGAGCATATTGATCAATACGCCTGAACAAATTTGATTTTTCACCAGAGTTGACGCCAATTGAAGTAATGGATATTGAAAAAGTGATCAATTCACTTGAGCTATATATTTACAGATATATTTTTTGATTAAGAATACAGCAGAATATTTTTGATAATATTTGTAGGCCCTCTATTTCTTTCTTTTCAAGTTAATACTTTGCTTACACAAACAATTGATAATCATATACTTCATAGTGAAATTTTACCAGTCACGAGATCATAAATTTTTATTGTGTAAAAGCAACAAGTTTAGTAATAAAACAAATGGAACAAATGGAAATTGCAATTAATTTGCAAATATAATTTGTGACTTATGAATACACTGGTATTATTAATTGGACTAATTAAAAGACTTTGATATCACACAATTATCAAAGCTATGCCTTTTTGGACTATCAATATGTCGTTTAATTCTTGTTGAAACTGTATAGTAAGACCTTGTAATATAATTTATATATTTTATTACGAACAAAGTTTTGAATAGATATCTCGTGATTTATGACTGTGTCATTAAAATAGAAGAATTCATCGACATTTAATAGTGTCACATCCTTGTGAAAAGCAGTTTGCGCGTACTCACGAGGACGACAGTTCGTCATAAGACACGTGTACTAAAACCGTAGCTTGAGATAGCAGACGAGTTGAACAAAACGCGACGAGGGTTTCTTGCCAACCTCTTTCACGAAGAGCTTCCTTATGACATAGTTTCCCCCACTATAGAATCAGAACTCTAAATAAATTAACTTGGAAAAGTTTATTAGACGAGCGAAATATCATGCAACTCTTCGAAGATGTGATGAAAGCTTGTTTTGCCAAAGAGCATAGAAAGTTAATATTTGGAATTTTCAGAGTATTATTCCTATATGTATTTTCAGAATATGTATATATTTTCAGAATATGTATATATTTTCAGTATATGTACATTCACACAGTTTTGCTTTAAAGTTTTGATGAGACGTTGTCTTGTTAATAATAAGTTTGAAATAAACAAGATATAGCTAAATTATTACATATAAATGTTGTATTTTTTTCATAAGAAATGTATGTACTTTAAGAAATAACATTTCTTCATTTTTTTTTACGTTGTGCCGTCCTTTTTTCAAAGCCACATTGTCAAAATACACATAATAAATAAAATACAGCAGTTGTAGCGAATGTGTTAATCTGCAACAAAATAAATTAGAGTCTTCGTTCTTCGAATCTTCTGTAAATATTCATTTCATAAATTAATAGATCTTAATTTACCAATAAACTAAAATAAAGTCAACTCTTTATTCTACGAAATGTGTTGACTTATCTCGTAATCCATTCTATGCATAAAAGAAAACATGTCCAGAATAAAAAAACAAAGAACTGCTTCGACACCCAACCAAGTCGTTACGAAGAAACATAGAAGAAGGATTTATAGGAAGAAAAAAAAGGAAGCACCGTTTAGAAATGGCGTAGTTTTACCTCTACGCCATCCGATATCACTTTCTTCCAGGCCCATATACCATTGCCGTTATTGTCGCCGGGTTGTCATACGACACAATGTTTTAGCCGTCCATTCACGGTAACGAAAAAGCGACGAAATGGAACTTCATTCCCTAAGTTGGCCCGTTACTTTCTTCGAACGTTCCGTTCTCCACCAGTTATGAAAATGTAATAAGCTAGCGACGTCTTGGGGAAAAAGTTTCGCAGGCTGCGCAGCCTGTACCAACATACCTATACTTGGCCACTCTCGTGGAACGTCAATAAGGAAGTCGCAGGGGAATGGTGTTCCCTTTGGTTCTCTAAGGAGATGCTGTTATATATGTACTGTCTATCGTACTATACTACTGTTGTATACATGCCTATGTACATACATATTTCAAGAGTAAATACACCCGAATAGTTGATTCCAAATCCAATTGCGAATGACGAATACTGCATTAATAATTTTCTATGGTTCGATCCTATACGCTATAAAAGTTGTATTATACGATAGTAATTTGTTAACTAAAGTTGGGGCACGATGCTCGTATTTTATTTAGAAGTGACACTGAATGAATACGTATGCCCTGTGTAAATATATGTGTAGTAAACTAACGACACACTTTGTGTTTCTTGTATAAAATCAATTTTACGATTGAATGACTAATTCCTTATCTATATATATTTTCTTATCTACACATAAAATGCGAAAACGACTGATTCACTCATCAACAAAAATTACTTTAGAAGCTTGACTTTTACTTCAAGACTGCAACTGATGACGGTGACAGAAACTGTATAGAAACTATGCGTGCCAATCGTGTTCTCTCTTTTACTACACCCTCATTGTAATTTACCTTTGGAAGAGAAACAGATAGGTTTTCTCTTATGCAAATAGACCAAATAATTAGAGATACATTTACAAGAATTATGTAATTTAACGAATGTCTTGGTTTAAGAAAATTGGAATAAATTGAACAGACATCAAAGATGTTAGAATATTCTTTTACTTTTCTGGAGAAAGGCAAACGTAGACAAAAATCGTTTTTGTTACGAGTCCTACAACTGTCCAAATAGTATCGTAAATCATATATATATAATCAAAGTTCTCGACACCCACGAATTTCCTATTCTTCACGTACCTTCACCTACGCCGCTTCAGCTACAAGCATTTTTTCCGTAGCCTCGTCAATGACCTCCTACGTAACCCAATCTAACGCAACAGCAATTGCGCTGGATTGGTATGGTCACGTTGTAATCCACACTAATCTAAACTGTATCTACAGACGCGGGATAAGAAAGGTTCTTTGGAAGTAAGGACTCCAAAGGGGTAAAAAAGGGATAAAAATTATTATGGATACTAATTAAAATTACTGGATGATACACTAAAATCATTCTACTTAAGCCAAAGTATAAGATAACATATCAATGACAATAAGAAGGAAGGTATTAAAAATTCAAAATTTTTAATCGATCTATGAACATCATGGAACAAAAGTCATAAACGATAACTATTACACCAAATTTACTTGCATTTTATATTTTAAACTTTATTTACACAATTCCCATTTTTGCATATTTTTGTATAGAATTTTATTTATGTTTAATGTTATATCTACTTTTATAAACATTAATGGCAGCATGGAACATTTATCACGTATTTCCTTGGAGCGCTAAAATATTTTCTATGTCTAAAATATTTTCTAGTTTCGTCATATCGAATCTATATGCAAGCGAGGGGACTAAAGTAGCGAAGGTATCGAAAACCGAGGGATGATTAATCGCGTATGACGAAACAGTTGGTAGCAAAAAAAGGGCCGGGATGAAGCGTTGTTGCGATTCGTCGTCCGTCAGTGGTGTATGGTACAGACACACGAATTGATCGTGACGCAACCGATTCGTTTCGTATCTCTATTCGACACGGATATGATTCATCCGACAGAGAAAAATCGTGGAAGCATGCACCCCGGACGAATCGTTTATTTCCGTGACTGTTTGCTTCATCTAATCGTTGTAAATAAAAGTCCTTCGCGTATCTTAACGGAGAATATCTCTTGAACGAGCGGAAAAAGTTTTGAGAGCAAAACATTTAACAAAAGTTTAAAGTTTTGAAATTGTGAAATTGTCACAGAAATCTAGCGATTTATGAACGACATTGTATGTGTATTTCTAAGTACTAATTAAGCAATTTCTTTAGCGAATAAATACTGCTTTCTTTCCCTAAGAAATATGACTGCAATATTATCAAGCTTACTAAAGCTCCATAGGGAAGATGACTGTAGTATCACCAGCACCAGTCTACATCCTTTAAACATGAGACACATAACTATACATAATGTGATTTAGTAGCAATTAAATGGTATTTCTTATTCTCATTTACATCATAATTTCCTACGAGATATGTATCCCTTGATTTTGACGAGTAATTTAAGTTCTGATCTTCGCTGACGATAGAAAGAAAAAAGTTATGTTTCTAGAGTGCAGTTAGACTTAAAGTGGCTCGTTAGTCCCAGGACGTCGTTTTGCTAGCGTCGCGTCGTAATGATAACGACGCGACGCCCACCACTGATGTCGTTTTCTCTTAATTCTCCTCTTTGGTCCAGCCTGGAACGTCCTCGTTTCCACAGGATACACCCGCATTACTTATCATTAACTGAAGCTTTATATATAATTTAATTGTTATTATCTTCTTAGACATATGTAAATTATAATTAAAAGGGCTGTCAGACAGACTCTTGCATCATCGATGAATTTTGACAAATGCGCTCAATGTACGACATTGTATTTATATTCCGTAGAACTTGATACAAATTTTGATGCATTATATTTTCTCTATAAAAAAATGTGTTCTATGTATTGTTTATGTAATATATATATTTGAATTCATACTTTTAATTATATATTTATTTTTTATTTTTTAATTTATATATTTGAATATATAACTTTTAATAATTTATAAAAAATAATTTGCCTCGCTAGCTAAGCTGAAAATCGTCTCTGAACGAGTTAATAAATAAAAGTATTGTTTTAAAATGGCCATGTTCGTCACTTCTACGAGAACATGATTTTAAGCGCGAGTAAAATTTATTAGCTATTTTACAGCAAGGTTTGAAGGGATTTGATCGATAACCATGAACACCCGACGACCTTGTAGATTCGGTGCGATAGATTGATGGATGAACCAATAGAAACGGTACCGTATACCCTCCATTGACGCCAGACTCTCGTGTCTACAGGAAGGTACCTGGCAACGTGCCGGAAATTTCTCGAAAGTAGGTGTTACCGTTTATGCGATCAGGAAAAACAAGGTAATCATATACGAGATTAAATCCTTGACCTAAAGTAATATTTTCTTATTTTTCGAGGAAATATTTTCTTATTTTTTTTAATCCTTTTACATATTAACATATTACATACTTCTACATGTTAAATAATAGCATGAGAAAGATGTATTTTTATGTGTCTTTGTGTGTCAGTTTTCACTTCAGTTCCCAATTTATAATTATGTTTTATATATAGTTACGTGCATGTTTAATTTAAGTTACGTCTTACTTATTTAATTTGTAATTTTTTAATTATTATATAATGATTTCCGTTCATCTACTGACGTATTTAACATTAAAAAAGGATTGCTCGATTAAATTTGTCTTTTAACTATTCATTTGCAGTATGTAGCTTGGAATATCTTCATTAAAAGCTACCGTACAACAATTTTTCATTGACAAGATACATTTTCGTGTCGAATCAAAGCAACGAAATTCACATGTGAGAACAATTCTGGGCTATTATCATAATAATTAATATAAATTCAGTAGCAGTTCCTGCAACTTTCTTAATTTCCGCAAAATTGTTTTCATACGAACTTCGTTACAATAATTATAATTTTTCGTAACGCTGCGCTGCCGGAATACGAAAAGCGCTTCTAAAAGTCAAACAGACTATCTAACTCTCATGCCGACTGGAATTAATATTTAACGAGTTCTGGCGCCGCTGTCGTGTTTGTCATACTTTCTACACAGCTTCATTTACTGGAATATTTGCGTTAATAAGCTCTGCAACTGTTTTCTTTTTTTTTTTTTTTCGTTCCTTCTTATGACGACCGTACGTGTCAAATTTTTAGCTGCATACGAGTAATCTCGTATAATTTTCGTTGATATAAAATTGTGTCTTATATCAGGGATATTAATTTTATTATATGACACAGAATTTGAGATATAGTGATTAATTTTAATGCATTTTTTATACAAATATTACGTATAACTATGTGTTTACAATTTATAGCATATAATTTTCTAATTTCTTCAATTCAATTTTATAATTTAGTATCTTAATTGCAATTCAACCTTAGAATCTAAATAGAGTAATCTTGTTCACCGATTAAAAAATATAACGATTACTCTATTTTGTTTATTTTATATATTCTTTTTTATTCGACGTGCATTCTATGCATTTTTACACCTTTAAATTTTGCATAAATGCATGAAAATCCTACTCGTCAATTTCATCTTTGCACACAAATTGTTCATATTGATCACGTAGGGCTGTCTTTCTCATACTTCATCCTGTCATAAAACTATTCTACCTTCATTATTATATTATTATGCTACACTTGATTAAGTTTTAGTACGTTTCAAAGAATATTAATTGAATTTCTGCCTGGAGATAGATAGATAGATAGATATATAGAGATAGAGAGAGAGGGCGGTCCTGAAAGCGATCCTGTACGATAATGGAAAGTGTTGATATGCCAATCAGGTCACAAGCCATCCTTTCGGCTTCGAACGAGTCGATAACAGCCAGGGTGCCCCTGCACCGATACACCGATGCTTCTCTACTTTACTCGATCTCCGTGTAATTAATGTCGTCGCTTGTCGAGGCTAATGATGTTGAACACGTGTCTGACGAGAGTGAATGTCGATCGATTCGCTACGCATCTCTCAATACATAATAAGCACACCCCGGCACGAAGATTGTTGTGTTGCGTTCGTTTAGACTGCAATTATGATCTAGGAACGTGTCCGGATAATTTTATTCTAATTATTTGCTTGACTATAGCGTACCTCGGTTACTGAAACGTTTTCAAATTTCCACGATAATAAATAATTTAATCTTTGACATTTAAGGGAACAAGGCCTCGTTATTTTTCGCATTATCCGATCAGGTGAATTTATTAGCAGATTTTGGAGTATCATTTTTCTGTCCAATAATACGTTCAAGACTACTATTCGTATCGTACATTAATTTTTTACTAAATGTATATTTACAACGAGTATCTTATAGCTTCTATATAGATTTTCGAATTGGTCTCAAGTTTGATTATTATAATCACGATACGTGTGTCTCATTACAATGCTAACGAAATTTCTAAAAGTTTCGTACGATACACACAACATATTCATAGAAATTTTCCGTGGTAAGTGTGTTCGAATATTTTCCTCAGTCGCTGTATATATTTTTCCTAAATATAGCTGATATAACCGAGACTATATTTTTCTCATTTGACTCGGTCACTTTTTTCCAAAACATCTACTTAATAAGTATGTACACACTCGACTACAACGCGTTGCCACGAATGTACACTATTGCACACATAATCATTGATGCACCCAGTGCTGGCCTATCACGTACTCGACTAATGTCCTTTGGCGTGGCCCAGAGTTACGTACGTCGAAGCTAATGAAGGCACGTTCAGGCGTTTGTGGCTTGTGCATCGGCGACCTTATATACGTTGCAGGCTCGTCGTGGCCACGTTTAATTCGTCCAATCACGTTAGCCACACGAGAAGCGACTAAATTGTCGTGCAGGTTGAATCATCGTTCGAACTGTATTGTAGTTGCCCTTCGTCATCGGCATTCATCGGTCGTGAATGTGTCACTCAACGTGAACCCGCAGTGACCAACTTTTATTAGAATTAATTTGGTTAATTCTTTTTGCTGGCTTCATTAGCTTCAAAGTCATTCGAAGCACTCGCTGAACAAAGGCGGGTGTGTTAAACTCACTGCAACACAATTCGTTGGTAAGATTCTCGGTGAAATGCCGTTTGGTCTTTCGTGAAACCACCAGATGCGTTCTGTGCTTGCCTCTCCATTGCTCAAGATGGTAGTTTGTTACTCTAGTTACTTGGTTACTCTAGAACTGCATAGTTCTTGCTACGATTTATGGCTACTCCCTGCTAGAGCTATTTGTTACCACGTTTAAACATAACATACTTGCGTATCGGGAGCAATGTGGTAATGGTAAAATGTGTAAAATTCGATAAAATGAATTTAATGTGAGGTGAGATACGTGTATTTTAGTACGATTGTGGAAATATGTCGCGATTATAACTCCTTTCCCTTCTTTATTAGAAATTCCACCAATTTTTCACTGGTGTCGTTGCTTTGTTTCTTAAAATATTTAATGGTCATGTTAATTTTTTACTGTAGATCTTAGATCTTCTATCTTATATTTACTTTTTCTTTTGGCATAATACAGTTTCAAATTCTGTGATTTGATCGATAGAACGCGTCAAATAGTAAATTTTTGTAATGAATTCACACGTCTCTCCGATTCGACTTTAATGAGTAGCTTTTAGCAGATAAATATCATCCATCGTTTATTCTGTAAAATTTTTCCATTTCTTACTGCAGCTACTAATTTATTGCTACAAATTAATAAATATTTCATCCGTACAATATGATGATAAAATTCTGCTTAACTGTTTGTTCAGACTGTACCGTTGTTTTTAAATGATACACTTTTATTTATTGAAACGAAATTCTATTTAGTATAAATGACTAAAATTTCACTCGCAAATGTACATTGAAAAGAATGTTATACAAACAAAAATTCCAAAAAACGAAAAATATATACCTAAACATTATATCATGGAGAAAATCAGGATAACTTCCCATTATATGACTGAACAAGTTGTTTAAGCTGTTTTTTCTCTCGACATGTTCCAATAAATGGACTTTTACTGTACTTCAAAAACCAACGCACCAGCTCTATATCCCAAAGAGGATGACGAGACCGAATATATTGCAACTTTGTTTTTTAATGGATCATTCAATGGGATGTAGGTAGTAACCCCTTCGGTATAACTAGTTCGTAACATCGAACAGGCGTAGAAGTTTATATCGCTTGCGATAAACATTTCGTTCGCACGTTCGCAACATTTCGATGAACGAATTGACTAAAAGTTGAGAACATAACGGTCCCCAATCTCGAAATAAGATCGTACGAAGCATACTAAATCTTTGACTCAGTTCTTATTGAAAATTTAGGAATATTATGAGCGATATCAAAAATATTTCCTACACATAAAATATTTATATTTCAAAGTAAAATATAGCAAGCAAGCTTCCTAACAATATTATCTTCCTTTAAATTCCTCTGAATCCTAAACTATTTCAAGTGTAAATAATTTTCGTTTTTAAAACTCTTCCATTTCTTCTCTGTTCATTACAATGTATCCATTCATGAAAGGCCATCATTAAACTCTTAATTTAGAACGTTGCTGCATCGTAAAAGCTACCACACGACCCAGCTTCGTCTCTTCCAGCCGCAAGAAGCTCTTCTGAACCCTTTTTATCCCTTTACGAGCCAATGCATCCATCCAACCAAATTCGCAGCAGAGGTAATAAAATCGTTGGCGACGTCAACGCCTATATGCAATGATCCACTTACAGCAGAACTCCATTTGATTGGAATGAAATTGTTAATTCACGATTAACTCAATTTCTGCTTGCTCAATTTGTTTACCATAGTGGACAAAAGAAAGTTTAAGGTTCGCTAAGTTATCGCTCTATCGTGTGTATGTAAATATTATTAACTTTTATAGTAAATACTCTTCGCTATGTTGCTGACAATGTACAGTGCACATTATATTTATTCATCGTTCTGGTCAAGTACAATCTGTCTTGTAAAATCACACTATTTTCTGTATCGCTTATATTTGAAGTTTCCACTGTATCTGAACACGAGTTCCTGTTATTTGAATGAAAAATAGTAGACAGGGGAAAAAATCGGCGAGTTCCTATCATATGAACTCGCAATTATTGAAACAGTTTATCCCCCGACAAGATCAGATAAATCGAGTTTTACTGTACTTACTTCAGATCATCCGATCGTCTAATGCTCTCTTCTCTTCGACAATCGAGCTTTTTTCTCAGTGGCCGGTCGATACCCGCGGCAAACGACGATATGTATGCAGCCGCGTGCAAGTGCGGCCATAAATTTCGTGATTCTTTCATGGCCAGGCGATATCGGGTTTCCGCGCGGAAAGGCTGCGCGTATGCGAGCATTAAACGAAATTGCTACACGCTGGCGAAAGGGATAGACGCCCTAAGCGCAATAGAGACACGCGCGCCTGTGTCGTTGAGACTACGAACTTCCAATTACATTACAGCCTGCCCACATGCAACCACTGACGTACATGGTTAAAACGGAATTCATAGCCTGAACACATCGGCCCGGGAGCAGAACAGAGATTCGAAAGACGTGGGGCTTAAATGTATCGCTAGAAAACGTTTTGCATAATTTGCTCGATGTCACTCGCCTGCCAGTCGATTAGAGGATCTTCTGAATGTAGATTAATTTCGAGGAATTGTGGTTGGTTCAGGAAATTAATTAGTAAGTGAATTGGAACGATAATTGTAGAATTGTCGTGAATGTTTGATGCTAATTCTTTGAAGGTTCCATAGGGTAAGGAGGTATACCGAAAGAATTTTTATTTCATCAAATAAGTGTTTTTAATGTCTATCTTTTATGTTGACTTCTTTGAAGATTTATCTTTTGAAAATGAAAAAGAAAAAAGATGATGAATCACACTTGCCGCATTTTCAAGCCATTATTAAAAACCATTTTCAAATGAACTTGTTATTCATACATTTGAATATTAGGATAGAAGCCATAAAGTTTCATTTAGAAAGACACTGACACCATGTAGTATTTAAAAATTGAAATTGTAATTTAAGGGATTTAATATTCCTATAATTTTATTATTCTCTATAAGGAAATTATTAATTGAGACATAATTAATTATATGCATATTGCTTGGGATATCATTAGGTGGAAGCCAAGATGGTACTATTCCATTGAGGTTTACATCTTCGTTAAGTGCATCATCATCATTACGGGTCTCGACTTCACTGGATAACTTGATTAGCATGAGAAGTTACAAGTAATCCACGTTTATACGTAAACACGCCGGGGAAGAGTAGTAATATCAAGTTGTGTTTCTCACTTTCCTCCGTAGAACTACAACTGTGTTTTCCAGCGAATATTTCAATATGACAATTAGCAAGGCTGTTGCTTAACAAATAACAAATTGAACTCTCGCTTAATTATATACATATATGTGTAATAGAATATAAAACTAAAATCGATTAGTCAATTTTTTTAATGATTTCCAATTTATCATATCTACATTTCAACAATCTCTTTAATAATCTATTACGTACACAGAGGATACAAAAATTCAATTCATCCATGGGATTCTGCACATATATTTCTGCATCTATATTCTCTTAACAAACCAAAAAAAAAAAAAAAAAAATGAAAAATTAATTTTTTCTAAGACCCATACAGTGGAATACTCCCTTCTCAATATCTCTCTTCTCAAGTACCAAATGTACCATATAAATTACTACGCTATGCTACATGAATACACTATTAACTTTCTTTGTTCTATTAAATGAATATACTATTAAACTCATACGGTTCGCTTAATATACTATCAAATTACTTCGACAAGCTTTTACAACCTTTAACCGCGTTACAAGTAAGATTACAGATAAGAATCTCGCGGGTAACATACCTTTTCGATCTCGTTCACCGTTCAAACGCATAACAATATTTAACCAAGATTATCAGCCGCGGCTGACAGAGTCGTTATTCGGTATTCATGTTAACTAGGGACGGAAATGCCCAGTCGTAAGGTCGATTATACTCGACCCTACACTTCCAAAGGAGAAGACAACGTTGATGCGGCAACGATAGCAATGTGGAAATCTAATTGAAGTGGGCGTAGACCGTAATAGCTCGGCTATACGAGGGACAACCACGCGAGCTCCTCGTTTAAGACGCATCGTCCGCCTGCTAACATTCCTAAGAAGATTTGAATCGGGGGCAATTCTGCGACAATGTAGAATCCATTCGCCATACACATTCTGCCATTCTTCGTGGAAATATACGACGTTGATAAGGATAACCGCCTTCCTCGTCGATGTCTGATGAGACTGCTCTCTTGAGATCAAGGTATAACTGGGTGTTTGGATTTATAGGATAATTACTAATGTATCATTAAATCATCAAAATCTAACTCTTTTTCTCTTGTTAATGGTAAGCTATGGATGTTTAGGAGAAATTTAATATGCAAGATTACACTGAGCCAATGAAGAATAAGGTAGAAAATGATTTAACGTTTCTCTCGCCTTTTGTAATAACATCAATTTCTAAATTCTTGTCAATCAGTTCTATACCGAATCATTCTGCACGTTTGATTTTGGTTTTGATTAAATACGTGGCTTGAAATGAACGTTGGAAAAATGTTAATAATACACTTTTCTGAATAAACATAAGTCCCATGTATCGTTCCTTCTGTTTATCTTATTTTAGAAAAATTCTACTTATACCATTTTTCTCCTTAACTAAGAGAATATCCTTAGAAGATCGCCTTACACTACCCTATAGAACTCTATAGAAAATCATTAGCAGTAATTATTAGAACAGTTAGAAGATTATTAGGACGATTTGTCTCAACTAATGAAATACCCTGGACGATTATTATAAGCGATAGAAATGATTATATATAATAAAATTCATGGAAATCTGTATTTCCTATCACAACATCCATATCACCATACTTTCACAGACTACACGCGATACATCGCACAAAAAGAAACATCTTGCACCACTAAGGCCATACATTTCCAACCACTCCCAAAAAACTTCCTCCCAAAACCGATGAATTCAACAGAAATAAATTCATTCCACATTTTCAACCTATTTTGCGATATAAAATCGCTTCCTGAAGCGATACCACAAAACACACGATGCCATATAAGCCGGCACACTATCTCGAATCTATCCATAGGATACATACATGTAACCAGGATTCTCGACGCGATTTCGTTTCCAACAGAAATCGAATCGGTGCGAGGAAGACGGCCGGTGTGCGGATTTAATAAAGGAGACATGGCTGCAGACGAAATCGGCACGAACGACGGATAGTGAGCGGAAAAAGCGGAAGTCGTAAATTGTCCCGGAAAAGGATCGTGCCGTAAAACTCGACGGAGGAGGATTTTATCGATTCAATATCTCTCTTTTCTACGATTGGACTGGCAAGCCAGCACACTGCAAACGCCGTTACAAAGGCAGACGCGATTTCGCAAAGGATATTCGGTATGTGCTGCCTATGCCTTTACGCTGGGAGCTACCTTTCAAGCCACAGATACTGCCCCCTTCTTCTTAGTCGTCGTCGTTGTCGTCGTAGTGTGGTATTTTTAACGGTGGCGACCCGCACAAAAGTTTCACGCGTCTTCAGGAACGAACAATATACGGGCGTCGCGTTAAGGAAATTTAGGAGCACGAGCAACGAAACCACTAACCTATCGCCACCTCTGGATATGAGAGTCTGGATTTATTTGCTTGAAATATCGTCGAGACATTCCAGACGCATTCCATGCGTTCTCAAACCTAACGCCTTCTTTCGGATATTCTATATGATTTCCATCGAATATCTTTTATAATTTTTATCCAACATCTTTTCGATCGAATTATTGTACGTCGTTCAATTTTGGATTTTGGGCTTATTAGATGGAATCTTTTATAGGGTTTTCAGATAGCAAACACCACAGCTGCGTTTCACCTGTATTCGGCCTTCACACCATCTTCCACATGTTCTATCTAATTTCGATTCATTTTCTACAGAATATTTTTTTACCTGATGAGATTGATGTATTGTTTAATTGAAGTGTCGTTTTATTTGGGATTTTGCTGCGATTAAGTAGCTTTATTGGATGTCTTGCTAGGTTTTGGATAGAAATTTTGTTATACGCGAAGGGAAGAAATATCCCGCGGCGCAAGGTCCTGTCGTTTTTCTGATTTCCAGTGTCTGCACAATCAATGGTACAACAAGTAGAAACTCGATGCAGATGTGACATGCGCGCCAAAGATACTATTGTTATTTCTCCTCAATTTTCCATTCAATATTCAATAAAATTGATTAAATTACATAACGCAAAATCTAAGATGCATGTTATGATATGATATGTAAAATCCTGCAGCGTTTTTAAACCCTTAGACCGTGGAGAAATATCACAATTTCAATATCTTCGGATTACACACACACACATAGATTTCGTGTATGTACATATGCATTAGGCAGACAAAGGAGGAAGGCAGTACATCGAAAAGGTTAGAGAAAAGGAGATCGATAGTAACGAAAGGGTGGCCCGAAACATTCGACTATCGTTATAAATCAGGTTAACGTTGATTTATCTTGCAGAAAAGTTACAGGCCCAGTTTAAACTTAAGCAGAAAGGCACAAGATCTATGCGCTGGTGTACAAAGGAGACTATGCTATTAATCCTTATCAATTGTGAGTCACACTGAAACAGGGGAATGTATCATTCGTACCACAGAAGATACACTTGTTCGAGAATGTCTGTACATAATTTATATACGTTATTTGGGAATATGGTGTTGAATACTAGATCATTCTATAATTGATATTAATTTATTTGAGGCGATATTTTCACTTGAAAATGTCATACCGTGAAAATATCATCTTAAATTTCTATACTTGTATTCAATGAAATCATGTGAAGTTATAACAATTAAAAAAAAAAATAATGCATAATTTGAGACGTTAAGTAGTTAAAGTCAAAGTTACAATCGATATGTATTCAACGTATGTAGATTACTTTTCTTTACTAGCTTCTTTTATTTGGAGAATTAACTTTGCCAAATCTATTGGAGAGACTTCTTGATGCACGATAAACGTAATAACACATAAAATGAATCGACAATGTGCAATGAAGATTCATCATTTGTGACCTTATTTCAAACTGAATCAATATTGAAAAATATCTGCGTACATTGATCGAGGGCTGTCATTAATTTTTAGCTATGAAGTCATATGATATCAACAGTACGTCAGAAGACATTGAAAATATTTCCAACAAAAAATGATTGAATGCTTTCAAATGCTAAAAATATAGGACTGATTGCCAAAAATTTCTGAATCCATCATTCCATATGCGTACATGAGTTTGCATTCAACAATAAACAGAGACATTTTAAATAATCTTTTTCCGGGAATAATTAATTATGAGTAAAGCACCTAAAAATTTATGATTTATTGTTGTAGAAATTATTGAATGACGTATAATGAATCACGTTCTACGTTTCTCTACATGCGTGTATATACGTACATGCACGATGGAATCAAAATATATTGTATTACAAAATGTATAAAATAAGAAATAATACAACTACCATCACGTTCACTTTCACATCTCCTAATTCAATAAATATTAGTATGATCCACTCTATGATTACCTTCAGGTTCAGAACCTTCGTCTGTAATATCCCGCGCTTAATTCTCCTAATATGAAATCTTTACCAAATTTCTCACAATGTAATCTACAACGAAATGTACTTCTAAATCATCGTTTCAGTTACTATAAATCTGTATATACCCGACTTTGTCATTGGTAACAAAAAATATGGAACTAACTGGCGAAGAAAATTGTCCGAGAAAACCTTGAAAAAGAAAGAGAGAGAGGGAGAGAGAGGAAGGGAGAGGCGATTAATGCGGCAAGAATGCGGAGAAGGCAAAAGAGCTGTAAGACAAGCGGAGGAGACCGGAGACCGCGTAATTGCGGTTAGGAAAAGAGAATAAGTACTGTTAGCTGTACGTAGCGGCAACGATTCTCGGTTACCAAGATTACGCTTGCTAGGGCAAGCTAATCAGCCAATGAGAGAGAAGAGATCCGGACCTATTTAGTAGAAAGGAATCCCGCTGTAAAAGATAAAGACCATGAAAGAATTGTCCAGAGAGGAAGGACAGAAAACGAACACAGACGTTCTTCTCGAACGTTCGTATCTAATGAACCGTATATTCCCATCCGAATCTCGTGATTCCTATTGTGAAATGGCCTGGTGGTTAGACAGAGAGGAGAGGGAAAGACAGGCAAAGAAGAATCTGATGAAAGAGACTCCGCTCTCTATCTTCTTGTCTCTCCCCATTCATCTGAGCGACGTTGGTCCGGGGGCATGGGACACGCGACTCCGGGAAAAAAAGACCCACCATTTTTGGCACAATCCTGCTCTTCATGCTCGGATAATTGTTAACTCAAAGGAAGTATAAAAGCTCTCTACTGCCATCGGCCTGTTCCGTTTTCATTGTCTCTCCCTACTATTCGATACAAATCCGATCATGATATCGAGATAACGCATGCTGGGCCGTGTTTCGCACGAGGTATCGGAGGAACGAGATTTCGTAATAGAAATTTCCTACGGAAGTTTTGTAGAATTCTAATCGCGTAAGTGAACTTGTGAATTATCAGTAAAGTAGTGAATTTGTAAAGTTGCACATCAGTAAATCGCATCGATATCTTCTCGTAGTCTGTGATAAACTCCGGAATATGAAGAAGCAGGAATAAGCTAATTCCAATTCTAAACAAAACACATTGGATAAAAATAGATCGCAATGAGTAATTCGTAATTTAAAGAGAAACCAGAATTGCTCATTTCCCATTGCTTCTAATCATCGATTCAGGAAAAACAACATCCTCTACGCCTCGATGCGTAAGAAAGACGTGCCCGGACGTTCAAGTGTTACTCATACGAGCAAGCTTTAGAAACGACAAATAGAAAAGAACTGGAATACAAACGGAGGCACACAACGAAGCGTAGAAAAGAAACTGACGAGAGGAATAGCAACGGAAGGGGTGTTAAGCTACGTCCTTCCGGGCAGATGTATTTCACACATTAACGACTTTGGTCACAGTGTCACTCTCTCTAGATATTCCCGTGACATCTGGTAGGCTGGCCGTATAATAGAATACTGCAATCTCGTGTTCGCTACCGTGGAACGAGCTTAAGGGTGACCGACAGGAAATTGACGGTGTCGCGACAGCGTGCCAGTCGCCATATTACATTAAGTGAAACCGAGATGACCGTATAATTTTTTCGTACAACGGGGCCTATTGTAGTTGGTGGCTGGCGTGGCTGTGAATCGGTCTATGCTTGTCGCGGAAAGGTAGCAAAATCCCCCAACGGCATTCATCAAAGTGCAATTTTTGCCCGCCTTTGTCAACCGAACGTCCGACATTGAATATAGAGACCGCTGAAAAGTCGAAAACTATTGTATTGAAGATGTATTTGAAAAATCCTTCCTTTTTTCCTTTTCCCCTGTTTGATTGCCATGGGTGATTATGCTTATTACATTGAGCGCTGAGTATTCACGGTGTACCGCGAGTAATCATGGTTACCCGGTGTTTGAAAAATAGCGCAGATGAAGTTGCGCGGAGAGTTTGATGTATGTTGTGATATATGAGTTATCATAATCTTCTAACATCGAGCTTTTACCAGATACTATGGTTGATGATAATCACTCACTGCGGGCGCTCTGTTATGCTAGCGGTGACTTCATTCGTCCACAGCGTTTGCTACACACTACGCACCATAACTCCATCCAGTTCCAGACGCTAATAGCATATTAGACATGATTGTCATCAACTAAGGCCGAATACTATACTGTAGCTTATAGATGACTGTCTGTTTTTATATGTACGAATATAATTAACGAATATGAAAGGAGAAAATACATGAAAATATATATTATAATTTAATATATATTATATATGATTGTAACCAGCGAATATAGAATATTTCTCAAATATTATGAATAATTGAGATAATTACACTCGTGATTACAATGATTTGACAGTACATGTTCATTGAATATTACAGGTGACTGTTACCTTTTATTGATAAGTATTTATCGTATACTATAGATGACTATATATATACAATTATATACAGTCTGATGTATTGTTAACCACAGACGCTATACCACGGATGACGTTGTCAGTTTACATTAAGCACTTACACTCATTATCAGCGTACATTACATGTAACTATAATCACCCGTAGTATATTCGCTGAGCCCTCGCTGGATACTATAGGTGATTATAACTACCTATTCGTTGTCAACATTGTTGCCTGGTATGAGTTATTATAATTACCCAGACGCTCGGTGCATGTCATGGTTGATTATAATGACTAGCGAAAATGTATAGTATTATAAATATAATATACTGTATATATATATCATATTAAGCTTAGATATGAATCTTTAATTAATAATACCTAATTATATAATATACAATTTTTGAAAAAGTATTTCTTTAATAAATTAATTTAAACGATTGATAAAACTTTATCGTATTTATGTATAAAGATGTTCCCACATAGTAATTTTTGTAATAGTTACTGCTTTAATTCGTTATGTAATTTAATAACGCTTTACATAATTTAATAATTGTCATATCTCAATAATCCAAAATTTCATGGTAATTTCACTAACGCCAAATTTGCTTCTTTACTCATCGTATATTATTTCTACATCTAAAGTACATCTAAAGAGACACAATAAAATAAACAAAATTATATAAATGACTGCCTTTTCCCTCAAGAAATAAAATTTCAAAGGAAATCTATCATTCTATCGATCGAATTTAAATTTTGTTACTTGAAGGAAGCTCGCTAAGACCTGAGCTCGTTCTTTCTTGGAGGATAGCATTGGTTGGTCCTTATGGGAATTGCTAAAAAACGAATTCAATGGAAAAGTCTCTTAGCTCGTTCGTTATGCTCTTAAGAGATCAACTTTCCCGGATTATGTCGCTATTTTAAGTTACCCTCGAGGACTAAAGACTACGCCGGTAAGCTAACTTGAAATAAAAATTTGATTAAAGTTATTCACTAATAACAATGCAGACAATTCGTTTTGTTAAGTTTGTTACTTGTTTAATGTGACCAAACTTTATAAATTTAACATGCTTTACGACCAATGAACTCTCCGTGTTACATACTTGAATTTTATTACAAGATTTCAATAAATATTTTAATGTTTGTGTACATGATTCTGTGATAGAACACACACATGTAGCAAAGAATACTTTCATTGTAAATTAATTAAATTATTTGCAATCGTACATATTTTACATCTACTTTGATCATTCAAGTAACATCCTTTAACTTTTGAACTTATTCGAATTAACGATAAATGGCGATAATATCAAAACATTTCATATAAATTTAAGGGGAGTAAAACAATAATCCCATATACAACTAAAAAAGCAATTCATCAAGACTCTATTACACTATTATATCCCTTTTCTTCATCCAAAACGGTCAGTATATGTATAATCAAAAATCATTTATCATCTGCGAAACATACTCTTATAGCACAGTCACGATCAGACCAAAGAATATTTCAAGAGATAAGATTTTTCTCTGCTTTACTGTACCAATTCTGCATGTAACAATCTTAAATCCTAAGAAACATATTCTTATTGCTTTATTATTCAATATGTTATATTTAATTCAGCTGTTGTAATTTTTATACAATCAGCAAATAAATTCTCCAATCAAGAAATAAATTCTTTTAACGATCTAAATAAAGTATAACTTAAATTTATAATTTATCATAATAAACATTAATTTAGTAACGATAGCTTACTTAAAAATAAATTCCTCGTATTCTAAATCAACTATACCGCGACTCAATCACTCGCTTCAATGCAAATGTTTTAGTTTATATACAATTTATTTAGAAATGAATTCTCTAGAACTCGCGCGAGACTACGAAGCCCTTGCGGCTCGACTGGGATCGATTTTTCTCGAGTCTCGAGTTGCCATTGCCCCTTTTTTCGAGGACGCGAGCACGAAAGAGGCTTTAGAGCGATCACGAACGTCGTACAAAGTAAAACGATACAGTTTGCAGCACATAATTCAAAGCGTCCAGGAAAACGAAACCTATAATAACCAGCGGAAGAAAACGTATAAGCGTGTAACATTATTTACAACCCTTTTCTTTTCCCTGAGCTGCGGTCTACCGATACGAGTAGCAACGATTCGCCATCTGTCGCCCCGTTTTTCATACCAACGTTCGATTTTTCCGCGGAAAAAAGAATGAGAAGCCAGAAAACGATTCTTACAAAGGACCATCGTTACCTTTCTCTCCTCTTCTTGTTTTGTTCTTTCGACCCTACGAAGTTCCCCATCGGACCCGTACATTATGTTTCTTTTCCGATGGCACGACGGGAGTCTCACATGCCACCACGGGGATAATTTATCGTTTTGCTGCTTGCCAACCGTTTAACGTCGGATATTTATCGGCAATGACAATCTTGTTTGCACGTTTGTAGCGTAGAAAAGTCGAGCTTTCACTGAATTACGCCTGACCAATATATTTCCTGTTTTTTTAACTGACAGATAACCAGACGTAAAAAGGGGTTACGCTGACGGATAAAAACCGTCGATGGAGATGTTCATAATCTTGAACAAATCTATTAATACTTTTGTAGTTTAGTGCCTTTTTCTGCGGATAATAAATATCGGTCTTCCTTTTTAAATGTGAATCCCATATTCGATAAAACTTATTACTAGAGTTCATTAACTTTCATGTGTTCTAATGTGTTCGTATTTCATCCATGCAAGATAGATATGCACTGTCTAAACACTTCAACATTTGATATCTATAAATACTATGTTCTGCATAGCACATGTATTCAAATTTTATGATTCAAGTACAATTAAGTGAACAGATGTAGTTAAACTATCAAGATCTCTGAGGATAAAAGAATTTCTTGTATTTATTTTAATTAGTCACAATGCGTCACACTGAGAACGATATCTTAAAGTCAATGATTTATATTTTTATCTTTATCTTCTTTATCTTGAAATCTTCGTAAAATGATTAATCACCAGTGTAATATAGTAAACGTACGTATTTATCAATTATCGTATGTTTATTAATAATCGTAGATCAATTTGTCGTGATAGATGTTCATAATACAACGATACACGTACATATATCATCGATTGATCTAGAAATTACAATTCGTGTTTCACTTCAACACCAATTGTAGCTAAAAGATCAATGAGTGAACACGGTACATCGAAGCTATTTAATTTAACATAAAAGTGTAGTGATATATATATATATAGATTTAATAGAATCTAATAGTAATATCTAATAACCAATATAATATCTAGTATATATATATATATTTAGCAATTTCCGGTTAGTCAGGAAGACGATCCTCAGTGGCACTGGCAAAAGTTTCGCAGCGATTAACCAGACGATTAAAGTTGAACCTACGTCGAGAGTTTATTAAGTTGGAGGCCTGGCTTCAAGGCTATGAGAAATGACAGCGAGAACGAGAAATAGGAGAGGGAGAAATTCTTCTCTTGACTTTGATGAATTTGTCTTGCAAAGTGAATGGCTGTGCGCGGGTGGAAATAATGACGAAGCTGACGACAAACGGTTTGTTTACTTTCCCAACACGTTTTAGGAAATTCGCGATGAAGCGGACGCGACAACGAAACATCAAAAGGACAATGAAATGGCGCGCTCGTGTATATAGTCAGTCACAAAAGTCTTTGTACAATACGTTCCCTAACAAGACTGTTTTTATGCAAATAAAATTTTACTGTGTCCTAGTTTGTATACTTTGGATATATTTTACTATATTTCGTATATTTTAGTTGGTATACTTTTTATAACTTATGATACAGTTTCTAGCAAACTCGTGTTACTGATACTGGCAAAAGTCTCGTTCTTCACATTTTTTAAATTTTTTCGTACACACGAAGCTATCTGGGAAGGCAACGTAGAAAACCAAGAAAGGTAGTCATAAAGCTTCTTGCTCCATTAAATTTATTTCTCTTCGACTTTTACTGAGTCACGTATGTAGGTATCACGGGGTACATATATTCGAATAAATCTTAAATCAGTAGAGTAGCAAGTGAGTCACGTAAAGCATCATAAATTAATTTTACTAGAACTACTAACCATGAGTATATCGACATCTACATTTTCTTCTACTAGTCATAAGTAATTGAATCCCGAGAACGTTATTTTCAGAATAGTTCGTGCCTCCCACTTTTCACCATTTCATTTATACTTACATATATCTGTTTGTTGTTTGAATATATTATATTTCGTCAACGGCGAATCAAATTTCGTGATTTGTCACAATCCAAATTCCGAATAAACTTTGAACGTTAGTTATACGATGCAGCCTTTCATTAATAATCTTAGAACAATCATGCAACAGCCACGAAAGCGTCAACAGTCCAGTATACAGGTCAACAACCTATACAATCTGTCGTTCAAATTAATCATGCATACACATTTAAACATTCTCAAACGCCACTTGCTCTTCGTAATCAAACAGTTGCCTAATATTAGTTTGGTTTGCAATATTCGTGAATGGAATCGTGTACCAGTATAGTTAATTCAGGATTTACGCTGCTAGAAACGAAGCAACTCGCGCAATTTAATAAATGACACTAAAGATCATTGAAGATTCACTGCAAAGTATAACTACTCAACTATAACGTGTACCGAACCAAAAAAATAAATAAATAATTACCGACTAATATATAGATAACCAGAGCTTGAATTAAAGTGCGGCCAAGATTAAATATATATAAATAAATATAGAAATAAATAGGTATACGTGAGTTTCTTACACAGAGGTACAAGAATAGTAAACAGAATCAAAATTACATATTAACAACAATTTTTTTAAAACAACGAAATATACTGCTGCTTATGCAATTTCTTCTTAATAAGTGATCTCATGAAAGCAAATCGTTTGTTCCCCGAGAATCGATCGTTGGTCACGTAGCTAGATGACATAACTGAGAAATTTACAAAAAGCAGAATTGATCAGTTTTTGAAAAACTTCCAAACGCCTATCCATAACAAGTTTGAAACTCGTATGTTAAGATTGAGAAAAATATAAAAAATGAAGTTGGTGAATTTCTAAAAAGCTTCTATATTACTATCGATAGGAATCGCATTAATTTTGGCGAAAAACACTTGTATATTTCTATCAACTACGAATCCAAACGATCTGAAAGCCATCATTTTGAGAGATTCTACCGTTAAATCGATTACCTTTCGATCGATTGAAAATTTCTTTCGCGTTGATAGCAAACCGTTTGCAAACAATCAATCGAAAAAAAAAAAAAACAGTTTTCACCTAGCAAACAGGTGCCCGGTGACGCATCGAGCCTAACCTAATTTACGAGTGTAAAACTCTTTAGGGAACAGAGACAGCGTGAAACGTTGTTGCGTGTCACGCGTTACGCTTCCGTTCATATGTGTTTGCCTTGTCGAGGACGAGAGAAGCAATCAGTTCCATCTACTGACAACGTTTACACGGATCGTTTACAGCCCTCTTGTGTAGCTTTTGGTGTGCCAGGTATTCCGATACTCATGCAGATATCCTGCAAACGTTACGTTACGCGGTACGTGCCGCTCTCGTTGCGAATTTCCAGGCCGCCTCGTTTCTACATCGTTTCTGTTTGGTCGGGATCCAGCTTATCTCTGGCCCACCAGTTACTCACGCCTCGTGTATTGCGAATTGTCGTGTAATTAATAGCACGCAGAACGTGGAACGGCTACAGTCGTTGCCACCATCCGGCAGAAAGATATAAAATAAAATGGTGGAGATTTAGGTGAGAACGAAGCAATTTCACGAAGTAAAGGTACGATGGTAGGTAGCGTGATGCAACCTATTCCGCTGCACATCTGAATTGAATGACTAAGCGTTATAAGAGGATTTATCGATTCGAGGATAAAGTTGATGTAGATTTACGGTTTTGTAAAAAAAAAATCAATCACAGACAATTTGAGATCGTAGACAATTGAAAGGGCTGCTGTAATAAGGAGATATAACTCCACGTTCGGTTAATTATGAGTAAATGAACAAAAACCAAGCAAAAATCTCTGCTGTTTCGAATGTATCATAAATTTCTGGTCAACTTATATTCGTATTATGACTCTTCGCAGTAAATATGAAATCTATTTGTTTATTATTATTCAATAAATATAATTTTTAATATCGGAGCTGCTTCCTTCTCGTGCCCATAGTAGGAACAATGTGGCAAGTACTACAGGAATGTATAAAGAAATTATATTTTATCACGATCGTTATGTTATTACGGTTAATGTATCTAAAAATAATAATATTGGAAGTTTATAGCGTAAAATCATCTCTAATTAATTCACCCTTTGTATCGTCGAAATCGATGTGAAATTTTGTTGAATATACGCAGCTGAATTATTCGAAACAAATTAATAGAATATAAATTGATAGAAATTACTAGAAAGTGCTACAGTCCGCAAACAACTTCAATGAATTTGTAATTGAAAATAAAAGAGATTGTAGTAGGATTGTTGTCCACAATGTATGGACAGTCGAATATGGTCAGAGTAAATTGAATGGGAAATTCTTTCATACTCTTTTCCTGGTTCTAACTTGTCAAAATACTATTTAAATATTTAATTCAACAACGATCAACAACTTTCCATTTTTGCGAGAGGAATATCAGCTAATAATAATTGTCATATTTAGAAGGATTAAATCTTTTCCTCTCGACAATCTTGTAAATACCAACATCTCGACTTGCTTCGTATGTAATTGCCACTAAATAATGCACAAGTGTTAAAATCTTCCAAAGATGTTTCTTCTATAACATTAAATTTCAAAGTAAACTCGAATCGAAGGAAATTTGTCTTCAAAGGAAGACAGAAATAATATAGTAGGGGAATGTATCCATTTTTGAAAAGTGATTCTCTTTTGCAATGTACATTTTCAGGACGAAAAACTGCCGGATGTGTTAATATTTATAACCACACGAGGAAAAACTGTAAAATCTGTACCGCGCTCAGATATAGCACAGCTGATCTTGAATTCTTTTGGCAAAAGCGCCCCAGGAGAAATGCAAATTTCAACCGAGCGACCCGGACACGCTCGGCTAGAATTGTGAACAACTCGAACTCAAATATATCTGGAAACAGAAGCTGTTTTACACATTGTGCGAAACACGAAGCCGCAAGTTACACCCACAGTGAAAATGCATTGAATTTTATTCATGCAAAGTAGTTTACTATTTAGCGGGAAAGGAAGGGAGCAGAGTGGAATCGCGATAGCAGCAAATTTCCGAGTAAGTGGTTGAATATGTAGGGTATAATTTTAAAATCTGTAAATGGATTCAAATCGGTGTTCATTGTAACAGTAAATGTAATATAACTGCGAAATAAATTAGCGATTTGCTAGAGGAGTGATATAATTCAGAAAATTAAATTGATTTGAGATAGAAAAATTGTTAACTTTGTGAATTATCAATTCGGCGATGAAAATATTTCTGCTCTTTAACAATTTAACTAAGAGCCTTTAGATATTGACAATTATAAAATATTGTTTGTACGTGTATTATCTACTATCAAAACAAAAAGTAAAATACTTTTTACAACATTCTTCTCGTTGCAATACTATTAGTATATGCAAATAACTAGTCTACGGATTCTTATGCAAACTTATATGTTTGAGAACGTATGTAAAAAGGTAGAATCTCGATGGAAAATTATTTTTCCTACCCAAGTATTATAGAAAGCATTTCTTGTAAATGTATAAAAATCCGCAGCCTACAAACAACTGTAAGATTCTTTCAAATCAGTTAAAATTATTACTCACTTAACCGGTTTTGATACAAGTGTTTGTTACTATGGATAAGTAGAATTTTACCTGAAACAGAAAAAATTTACAATTATATATATTTCATACAAAAATTCTCGATGTTACGTATTTCACATCCTGTAGTATTTTCTAAAAAAATTTTCTAAATATAAAGTATGATAGTAATGTATTTTCAACATAATTGTATCGATCCACTATATTCTACGAAATACAGGAACAAATAGATCAAGGGAAGTTCTTCAGGCGTTTATTTCGCAATAAGAAAATAGGATTTGTTAAAAAAAAAAACTAAGACTCAATTCAACAGACATTTCACTAATTTTTATACCGTCTACATACACGTATACGAATCTTTTACCAAATACACGCAATAAATGTCTTGTAATTTCCATATATATTTTCGGATCGGTTTTAAACTTGAACACCATAATCGTAACGGTCGTATTTCGTTGCAACGATAATAAAAATTTCAAAATGTTTCGTATTAACGCGTACACTACGGACTTAAAGAGTTCCGTGAGCCACGGTATTCATCAAAATGCAATCTAATAATTCCGTTTCTTCGTTCCAACCTGACCGAATAATCATCGCAGAGAAAAAGTTGTTATTGCTTCAATTATACTGAGTTCCTGGGCTGCGTAATTAAATGGCGTAGCAAAGTGTTAGCGGTAGGACGTCGTCGGGCGCCGGCGTCGACCATTCATGTACACGAGAGTATTTAGCAGCGAAGGTACGTCCTCGTGCTTCTACGTGGTTAGCATGTGCACAGGATAGCCTATTAATATGCTCGACATAACGCGAACGGCTCTGTAAACTCCTGCCAAAGAAGGAAATTGAATGCGAAGCCGGTGAGGAGAGAGACGCCTCCTCGAACGCATCCTGCGAGCATTCTGAAATCCCGCCGGGATTTTCTGTTCCCCCTTCTTCAACGATCGCTGTCAGGATTTTGTAAGCGAGTTGTAATTGCACAGCAAATCGAGCAGAACGATATGGTAATTGAGCACACTTTAGACCCTCTTCTGACGTGCAATCCTCCAGGAAACGTAACGTGGCGCGACTGTTAAATGCGATGCTATTAACGAGCAAATTATCATTACTAATGACGCGATTCTTCGTCCTGTTTCTAGGATCTTACTCGTCACCAGCTATTATTTCGCATAATCATATAACTTATATTTTAGAAGTTGAAATAATAGCAGTGGTAATGGTAGGAATTATTCATTGTATTAATTAGCGTTATTAGTTATTAATTGGACGCGTTTGGTGAAATTTTACATTTTTATAGATATAACCAATGATATTAATTGGAGACTTGTTTGAGTATTGAATATTATGAGCATTACTTTACTACAGATATTTTATGTATCTGTACACGTTACGCGCGTTTTGTACAACTTTGTATCTTTGAATTTTTCTAGACTTTGGCCTAGTACGATTTTTCCTTTATTCTTTAATTTTATAATTAAATACATTATCTCAGAGCTAAGAAGAAATATTGAACGCGAACTGAAATGTAGGTCTGAAGTTTCAATATACATTTTTTATTTATTTCTTTTCTTTTTTTCTTTGTATTGTGACAAATATCTTGACAGGAAGTTCAAATGCCAAACGTTGTCACTGTTTCAGGATAAAGGAGCATTTATTCAGTTGGTTGAGAAATTGATAACAAAATTTAACATCAACACAGGAATAACATGTTTATGTAGACTGTAAACGATTTTTCACTATTTATTGAAAATACTTATCTCTTTTAATGATCAATTTAATTTGTTCACACGTAGAATCTTTTGAAACAATGAAATAGAACATTTCGACAAAAATTACATCTTTCAATCTAACAATTTTTGTTGCATCTCAATTAATATGATTAATTGTTTTCGTTAACATGCACCGATTTGCTTCGTATTATTTTCGACGAATTTCCGCATTGTATATGAAACATTATACAAATTCCATATTATTTTAAACACTTACATCTCATTTACATTTACTTAAACGTTATAATGTGATTGTTTCATATAGGACATTAATTCGCGTACCTCGTTATTAAAGCATTGAAGTTTTCACCATTACTCTATTATCACTTGCGAGTACGAAAGAAAATTTTATTATTCATTAGATGACGCCCTTTACCGAAATTATTAGGAAAAACTGCAAGAATTTATGCAAAGAGGTCACTAACAGTGGACGCGAGGTTACTAACAGTGGGCGCGTACCAACAAAAACCGGCAACCTCCGAGAAAATTTGAATACACCGCAAGAGGTATTTCGACGGGGCAACTCACCCAGTATGAATATGCACATCTGCGGTTAAAGTGTTTTACAATTAATATTTTTGCACCAGCTTTCGACCAGCGAGAACTTCTGAGGAATAAATCTAGAATTCATTCCGTTTTATTCTATTTTCGCACATTTGTAGTCACCAATTTTCATATCTTTCTTATTAGTGAACATTTTAATGAAAATTACTGAAAAGCATTGGCTAATGAAAGATAGTTCAAAACATACGGAGGTAATCAATGTTCAATTATTAAATTATTTAAAAGATACTTAACAAAGATTACGAGTAATTTAAGGCAAATATATTTTTATAGAATTTACATTCTATTCAATGATATGTAAATCGTCGATTTCAATGATTTTCTGCCATCTGTAACTTCGCGAGTCTTTCCTTGACAAATTTTTCGTTCTTTTTGCTAACAAATTCCTCCGTTAAACTTTAAATAAAAGTAGCTTTTACAGACTTCTAAAATATTTCGTTTACCGGAAGCCTTTTGATATTATATTGTACAGTAGAGCGGATTAATAAACGAATAACAAACGAATCATACTTTGCAATTTATTATACACTTCACATATAATCCTCCGACAACTAAACCTGTTCCTAAGTAAATAAACATCGAAATTATATTTCCACATCATCGTGTCAAATAATTTAACATTTCCAAAATATTTTATTACCTCTGACAGGATTAAGGATTAACTATACACATCTAACACAGACTATTGCAATGAACTCACAGAATAAAAAGAACTACATACGCATATTCCTACGATAAGATACGAAAAAGATACGAAAAAGTAGATTCATCGAATAAAAGTTTTCCAGAAAAAAAAGCGATTTTACGTGAACTCGGACACAACGAAGCTAACTATCGACGTCGTGTTCTTCCGTTCGCTTTAAACGACACACGAGTCAATGGGTCAATCAAGAATGATCGTGTAACTTCATCCGCAACGATGCACGCGTTGAGAAGCGCGTGGCGTGCGCCTTCTACGTCGGGGGCATACGTTGCACCCGGCTGCGGATGTGCATTCATCTCGTACATTATTGCCGCGTGGGTGGGGTCCTGGCTGACATGACTATGAATAGAGGGCAAGTTTAAGGCTACGATGGAGTGCGTGTATGCGCGTGATGCGCGCCACTGGTTCGTCTTGACAGATTTACGCACAAATGCTCCCCTGATACTTAGCAGCGTGCATCTGCATTCTGCATACGTATAAGCAACACGAGTGCTTATGTGGCTTTCACGCAGTTTATCTTGGGTTGGATAAACTTTCGATATGGCTAACTTCCAACGAACCTCCATGAATAAAAATAATAGCGTTATCCGATGATTAGATATTAGGTATCGTTTATTATTTCTGCTATTAATTCGTTCTGATATCTATCGGGATAAAATTTAATGCTCTTTTCATCCCTCACAGGTAGTAATCGTCGCAAATGTCATACATTTGATAGCAGTGAAAAACGTTAAAATCAACATATATCGCAGCAAAAATTAATCCTTTTACGCTCGATATAGTAATACGCAAAATATTGTACTTTTACAAGCTAAACATAAACGTGTTCGTTTTGAGTATACCAGTTTCGAATCGTAGTACATTGTCTCTTCTCTATAAAATTATTCGAGAGAATATCATATACTGATATTATCGATAAAAAATTGCGATGAGAGAAAAACCGACTTGGCGATAGTATTATGTGCCTGGCTTTTACGAAACAGGGTGCGTTAACATTTCTTTCGGAAGTTGATTGATTTTTAGATTGAAAGCAAATAGATATCTAGTGGAACATTTATTTATTACTAATGGTTACAAAATTATTTCTCGTATTTTTATAATTAATTTGAAAGAAATACTATGCTATAACTCTAAATTCTCGCTTATCATATTAACTAAACGAACTGTTAATCTACTAATCGATATTTCATCTCTTTGAAATTCAGTGCCTCCAGAGTCAACTTCTTCTCCATTTACCTAGCAGTTCATTCCCTTGAAGCTTGTATACGTTTTTCGAACGGAAACAGGTGATACGAAAAGATTAGTAGTCCCAGACACTCGATCAAGAAGATGGATCGATCAAGTAAAAAAGTTACCAACGAGGCGGCGCAAGGCTGCAACTTGGAAGCTTGCATTCGACGAAGTATTTCATACGAAAAACGATAGCTATTTCTTATCGAGTTAACCCGTAGTTCTTCTTTACCAAGCATAAAACCAATCTTGTTCTCTAACAAAATCATGCTTTGCTTACAATCAGCAGAGGGCTCCAACTTTTCAAATTACCACATCAATGAATTATTTAAACTTACGTAAAAACTGAATAACCATTTTATAAATCATTCTAAAAGAAGCTACTTTAAGTTCGTTTTTGCAATCAAATTGCATATGCATTATTTCCAAAAATCTTTTCTTCGCGTTTCTCACTGATGAAATTCTATAGGATATTTTTATTGTGTGTATCTATTACAATGTTCCATACACATAACAATTTTGGATGAATCACTTAATCTTTTTCTTTGATTAACCCATTCTCCCAGTCAGGTGTATCCTGAACTACTAATTTTTTCTATTTATCTTTCGTCTATATTTATCAAGTGTTAGCTGATATGAAGAAAATTTGAAATTACCAAGGAGAAACTAGTGAAATATGAGAAAATCAAAGTGATAAGGGTTTAGATAGGGGTGTCTAGTAGGTACGAAAATGTCACGAGAACGTGGCATAGGTTTCGCAGACGCTGAAACAACAAACTTCGTCTCTACGGTCCAGCTTGTTAATAGCGCTCCATTGAGGTTTCCATGGGGGTTGTTTGAAAGTTTAACTAGTTTCTACTTCCTCCTAGTCAAAGCGGCTACCCTATGAGGTGAGATTCAACTCTGTCAATCGTATCTTTCTTGAAAACATTAGAGTTCCAAATCTTCGAATAATTTCAAATAACTTCGCAAATTTTCTTTCTCGTTTAGGACACGCATAAATTTAACATGTAAATGAAATGTATACGTAAGACGAACGAATGTGAATATCTATAAATAAATAATTATATCAACAAACGGGTTGCAGATTGCATATCATTAATTTAAACGACACAGACAATATTTATCTGAAATAAGCTGATGATAAACATTCCATTTCGTACTCACCCTTCGAAAGGAAACATTAATTTTCTACCGAATACACATGATGTCTATAAAATTAACAGAATTAAACAAAATAATGTAAACACTCTGAATTAGTAATGTCGTGTTAATGGAAAAAATATTTGGATTTTATAAATACAAGAATAATTTATACATTATATATGGTGTTATTATTTTATTTAATCGATCATACAGTATATCCTGTTTAACTGGAAACGCTCAAATATCTGGAAAAATGGTAGGGAAATATGTTCCAGGCAAATTTGCACGATATCGAAGGAGAGATATACTGTCTATTCATATGCTTTATATACTATTTACATACTTGTCTATTTGATACTGCAATGTCCTTGAAACATCTTCTGAAAATCAGATTAAATTTTTCAAGTAGAAACCTGCATTTTTTACTACATATTCTTGTAGTTAGCAGTCAGACATTTTCAAAACGCTAATAACTCGCGTCTTTCGCACCATCCGCTATCAAGATCTGAACATTTCAATTCGACATGCTGCCGGCATTAGCATTACTCGATGCACACCCCAAAGACACATAAAGAAATTTCTGATAATCTTATTACGTACTGATATGACATTCCTTGAACACCATTCCTTGAAATACAAATTTTCCGATGTTTCCAAAACGATGAGTCAGTTCCAAACAATCGGTTTATCATGAAGCTCCTTTTATTGCTCTGTTGAATTTGGTAGTTTACATCTCCTATCTCCAAACTTCTGAATGTCAGCTACAAGAATATGTAATAAAAAATGCGCAGGACGCAGTATCACATAGATAAAAGCAGAATACGTAATCTCGAAGCCACACAATTGTCGTCTGACACTTTTCACGTATCATTCGTATTTTTCCAGATATTCCGGCTTTCACAGTTAAACAGCAGATATTGTATATATAATTTTCTATTCCACCTGTGTGTAAGCTTTTTAACGCGTTAAAAGCCAAATTATGTATCTGGCTTCATCGCGAAACTAATCGATAACATGTTGCCCTCTTTGTACTTTGTACGAAGCATCTCTGAGCAAGCGATCCAGAAGACGTCTGACTTGTGTCCTTGCGTGACATCTTGGGATAGTAATGCATTCAACGGGTCTCCTTGGCTTCGTGTGCGTCTACGTCGAGACAAAAGTCTGCGAATAAACCAACAAATGTTGGGCCAGGGCTCGAGAATATCTTTACAGGGTGTATAGTTCCTTTTTTCTTCTTCTTCTCCTTTTTTTTTTTATTTTTACAGGGCCGACAGCTGCGAATCGGGGCACACGTGCTAGTAATGACGCGAAACTGTTTCACTGGCCGACGACAGACTTTGTAGACGACAATCGTCTCGATATATATACATATGTGAAACACATCGTACTTTCTTCCGCGGCCAGTGACATCAAATAGAGTTCAATCAGAATAAAAAGAGACCTTGATATACTTGGACTAGCGGTTTAACGTTTTTGGTACCTGCCAACTCTAGTTGAGTTCAGTTCTTATGCGAAAACTTTAGACACTAAAGTCTAGGCGCTAATATTTATTGTAGTAATTATTCAAATGAAGCTGTTGTACGTTCTATGAATACACGAGTTATTATTTTATGCACGAATATTCTGTTTATTTCGTTGTTTACAGGATTCACTGCCGCGCTAGAATTCGAATGCCTAAATATTTTCTCTCTTCTTTGACGATACTGGAAGATATTTAAGGAAATAATTGAATATAAAACCCGGTAGAAGATCGTGTTTTAACGAATAATTTAACAAATAATTTTCACAAATAATTTCATTTTTGTTCTAGCTTTTCAAAATCACACGCGCTTTCCTACAAACAGCTTCAAGATGTCGAATATACATACAAAGAATCTCACACGAGAATGTGAATGAGAAATCGATGTAAATTAATCTTATTTTGTAGCCGACAGACAGAAATTATTATAATAAAACAACTAAATTATTCTAGTTGATCAGAACGCGAACTTTTCGAACTTTCCAATTCAATTAAAAAAAAATAAAAAATAAAAAAATTGAACAACCTTTTACATATAACTCGATTCATCAGATTCATAGACTTTTTAATTTCCTAAATTTATTTGCAAAGAGCACGAAGATGGCAATTTACAAGTACATATAACAATAGTACGTTAAACATTCTCCAGTACATTCGTAAATGCATAATATTCGGTGCAATATTCGGAATGCTAATTTTCCGCTGTTTATCTTATCATTAAACTCCAGCTGCTGGGTATATACACGTTAAACCAGATAAAATGTTTAGGCTATAGACACAATGGTTATTCCGCATATTTTGACGTGTTGCGTCTGCCCAGGGCGATAACCAACGCGTTTACTGGTTAACCACATTGTACGATTAAAATTGCAGCCGATTAAACGTATTATAAAGTAACAGTAGTTTGTGCATTCGGATTGCCGCGTCGCATCGACTGAAACGCAACTGTAAAAGGTTAACCTACCGTAACAATTACACAGCCGAATTTTTGTACAGATAGTTGGCTCTTGCAACGTGCACATTTTTAGGAAACGGTTAATTGGAATCCCTAAACGAACCGTGTCACAGAATACTGCTAATTTTTACTACTTTGACTGGTTTATGCAGACTGTTACGTTTTTTCATTCCATGGTAGTTTGCAATATTTTATTTTATCCGCTAAAGTTCTCAACTAAAATGGTTACAGTCGCAACCAAAAATTATTATTTATTGCAACAATATCTAAACACGTCTGGAGAAAGAAATGATATAAAACGGAAAAAGGCCATAATATAAAACTCTAATATAACGAGGTTACAATGATACTCATTAGTAGACCGCGGATATATATGTATTTATGAGAACACAACAAAAAATATATAAAATATTCAAAGTATAATATTCCTTACAATATTTAGCCAGTGAAATGAATATCTGCTTAAGTTTTATTTTTTTAGTTCCATATACAAAAATGTAAATTCGTATAAACCTTAGTGATTGCAGAAAAGCTTAAGCCTACGAATCACCGCATTTGTCGCCTCGTATTTTACAATTCACGTGTGACCTAATTCAGGCATAGCTACGATGAATTTCTGGTAATTCGAAATCGACGAGAGAGGATGCAATCCATGGCGGAACGAACGAATAGACCGAGTAGGAAGAGCATGGGCAAAGTAGGTGGGTCGACGGATAACAATGCGAAGAGATGAAGCATAGAGGCTAGAGAAAGAGAAAGCAAAGACTAGAGCGAGGCTGGAGGCACGAATCGCTTAGATTTAAATGACATCGAGCACCGCACAATGGTGCTGATTGCCGAAATTAGCTGGCACAGCCTCTGGCAACGGGCGACAAGGCTCACGAGCTCGTTGCAAAGCGTGCTCTGGCGAGGGTGCTAGTTAAGAAGAGAAAGAAGGGAAACCGCTAGATCGAATGGTCGCAAAGGGTGTGCAAAAGAGAGCAGCGAAAGAGGAGAAAAACAGACGCAGAGGCCAACAGAGACAAACAGATCTGTAGGACGGAGTTCCGCATGGTATATGGATTGCGGAGACAATTGCGACTTCCTCTGCAACGCAGACGTTACGCGCTTGCAACAAGCTGCGCGCCCAGGGCTCTTTAAATCGCTTCAATTTTTCATGCTGCTCTGCTTTGGTCTTACTACGGATTTTCGTTTTATTACGCTGTGATTGTGACATGTTTCGCTAATGTATTGGTGCTGGGATGAATTTTTGATGTATTGCGCAAAGCATTTTGGAACGATGTACATTCTCCTTCAAAAGTTTTAAAATATCTTTTGTCTTTTTTAAGTTTCAATATGTAAGGTAGTTTATGAACTTTAAATTATATACAGCAGCAGCTTATATATTAGATACTTCTTTGATCGTATAAAGTATGAAGTGATTTTACCCAGTTTCGACGACTTTTGGGTGGAAATGTAGCTTGGAGAATGATGTTGTATGTAGAAATCAATTTGATGCTTGAATTTGATCCTCCAATGCTCTTTTTACAATATGTACATTTTGTCAGGCGTTACAGTGTATTTGAGTATATTTTTATGTTATTCGATCGAGCTATATGTATCTCTATTTTAAAACGAGTTAGAAGAAAGTTAAAAAAAGTAATAAAGGAACATTTCGTTGAGTTTCATAAATTTCTATCATTCTCCGATACGATTGAGATTTCGTAAAATGGAACAAGCTGTATAACGACAATTTCGTAGAAACAGGATAAGTCTACGTTTGTTCAATTTTCAATTTCGATTTCTTGCCGAAATTTCATTTTTCGATGATCAAAAATAAATATTCGAGATACTCTACTAACGTGGTTGAGTAGAGAAACAAAACTAAATAAACAATAAATCTAAGAGTGTTTTAAATTTTAAGGAAGTGTTAAAAATATCGAATATTTACCTAATGTCCAAATTAAATTAAAAGACAATTTTGCTAATATTTCAAATCTAAATTATTAATAAATCTATCATCTAACTTATTATATATTTGATCCAAAATCTAAATAAAACGACAATTTAGCCACGTTCAAGTCCAAAATTATTTTCCTATCACATACCAAGAAGCGTGACTTATATTTTCCCCCGTGGTTTTCACGTTTCTTCCATTACCGCTACCGCAAAACCATTTGTACTTCGAATCTACTCCCACAACATTTTGATACAAATCATCTGCTTGCATTCGACCACTAATCACTGTTAACATTCACGTAACATTATAATTCGCCTCGGAGGAGACCATAGAAACAAGTACAAGAGCCATAAAGGGACACAAGTAAGTTAACAACGAAGCCTCGAAAACGACGAGAGCTCGGTCTCCTACGTGAGACTTCCAAAGAAACTGGTGAGCATTGGCTTGCAATGTTTTTATGGCTCCTGTTGAGTGGCGTGCACCTCGTGAACGTGATGTCACGCCCGTGAAAACTTCTTCGTAAATTCTTTTAGCTTTCCTAGGCGAGCTTTATGGCGCAATCACGTAGCACCGACACAGACGAAAAGACTAAGGAGCGAAAAAAGGTGCTGAAAGAACATGGGTACCAACCGGGGGCCAGACAGGACAGAAATTCCCTGGTGGCAAATTGAATTACTGAAAAGTTTTCCCTTCCTTTGGACGTGACTGATCTATCGTGAATTCGCTCAACGAAATTCTGATTTACGATGGCGGGTCTATGAAGTTGCCTTCTCTTGTCAATTCCGATGTGTAATGAAAAGAATTTACATACACGTCATTGCTCGTGAGCATCCCGTTAATTTGAACGATATGTGAATTTTATCAAAATGTACAAATTGTGCTATTTAAATATCATTGATTATATTAACGTCAAAAGTGTTTCTATCAGTTTAGAAGATTATTCTTGATTTCTCGTGTAATTCTAAAATTACAGAGTGCGAATGTAAAGAATCTGCAATAAAATATTTCTATCAGTTTCGACATTACCGTTCATAAGCATCCGGAAACCTTGGTCGATTTATATAAATAATATGCGAATCTTATCGAAATGTGCAGATTAATGATGAATTGGTAACTATAAGCAACGTTTATTACTGTTTATAATATAATCAGACGATAAATATAAATATGAATTAAACTAAAAGGCAAAATATAAAGAAACCAATTTTGGTTTCTCAATAGGAGTATAAATATTGTATGTATAGAAGAATAAAGTGGTGGCAAATATACAATTACAAATAATCTACATTGGTGCATTTAAAGATGAAGAAAAAGAAATGGATAAAGTTACATAAAATAGAAAGATAAGAAGGAATTCTTAGGAGAATCGCTGAGGTATATAAAAATTCGCAGCGTTAGTACAGCAACGAAAACGCGTTGGAGGAAAGGAGCGAAGATAAACGAGCACACAGACATATGCATAATTCTAATTGCCTCCATACTTTTCTAACTAACTGTGCAGAAAGCACGTCCACTTGAACTTGCAAACAAGTAGGGGTCCGCATTGTACGCGGTTTGTCCTTACTGCTCGTTCGTTAGTTTACAGTTGTGCACGTTTACTTAATTATAATTATGTTCTCTACAATTGCTTTGATTTACACGTGTTTCTCGTACTGTTTTCATTTCACGTAACAAGATATCGTATTGTATCGAGAGGTGAGAGATTAGATACAGGATTGTCAAAGTGTACTCCAATTGTCGAGAGAAACGAGCAAAAGATTTTCGTTAGTAGCAAACTGAAGAACGTAACAGAAAATTATTAATAATGTAATAGTTAACTATTGTTAAAATTCGATAAACGAAACTGTGATATTGGTATAATACATATAGGTATATATTCAAGAAAATATTTAAACACTCCTGTAGACACATTTTACAATATTTCGAAATTTTAAAATTCTCAAAAAGTAAATAATGACTTGCTCTCCTCGATTACAATTTAGATTTTTGAAAATAATTATAAATTTTAGGATACATTTTAATAATAATAAAAACATATAATACACGATGCTACTTAACTCTATAGGTGAGCAAAATTTCAACCTCTTAAATTCTCCAACTCGATTATTATGATTATGTTGGTAAAGTTCGAAACCAATTTGGAAATAATTACCAATAGAAAATCAATATCTACATTGCTCCGAACGAAGACGTTTAGATTTTAGGTATTACAATTGATCTTTAATTCGTATATTTCTGCAGAAAGAATTTGAGGCTCACATATTGGTCCGATGAATGGCTACATATAACCAGCAGTGCTCGTGGAATATATTGAACCAACGAAATTCACGCCCGTTTTACAACGCACTGTTGGGTGTCATGTGGCACAGCGTGTGTCTTTTCCGGTTCACAACTGTGCACTGCTATGAAACGCAATCATGCGTGTACCTATGTAGGAACGCGTGCATATCGGCCAAACTTTTCTCCATAGAAGTTATTTTAAAACGAATTAAAATTAAAATGAATTGAAATAAACTAAATGATAAGAAAATACAATACAATTCCTGTTAATGTTTAACATTTTTATTTCCATTGTAATAAATGTAATTTTTCTTTTATTTGATTTAAATACATTTTCATGGTTACACATTTCCCAAATAAACACAGAAATGTTTTTAATGTTTTTTAAGTTTACGGGATTTACTTTACAAAATCACAAACGCGGTCGAGAAACTAAAAGATTAAAAACAAAAAAAAAAAGAAAAAAAGGAAGGAAAATATGGAAATTCATGAGAATTACGAAAAAAGAGAAAGAGTTTATTCAAATTATGAATAAATAAATATCTTGTTGAATATAAAACAACTGAAATAGAATATTCGAACTTCGAAGTATCGAGACAAATGTTTGAAAGTCTCTCCAGTAAAAATAAAAATTCCTTTCGCGCAGCAACTCAAGGATAAAATCTCGCGTTTTTATTTGCCTAAAAAGAGGTTAAGAATACCTGAAAGAATAACAGGCTATCTCAGAAAACAAATCTGTAATATGTCTCTCATAAAGCCGGAGATATTCCAACCACACGTAGGCAAATGATAAATTATTCAATGTATGCCTTGTGAAAGCATTTTAGTGAAAACTATATTAAGCTGGAGAAGACGATTCGATTGTCCGCCACGCGATAACGTGAGAACTCGGCATAAGGTACATCCACGCACCTGATATATGTACGTTCCTCGTACCGTACCGAGAACTCAAACTATAAATATTCGCCTTTATCCATTTCTCACGCGCAGGACGAGCACGCGAACGTGGCTTTCTTGCCCTAGAATTCGATAATGTTATCGTGACGTTACGGATAAATTATATTTGGTACAAGAGGAACAGGTACCAATTAACTGGAACATCGTTGAAAAGTAGCCGCGATAAGATTGAAATTCTTGTTCCACAACACCTCTGCAGAACCAATTAGGAAACTAAACAAGTAGGAACGACCAGAAATGTTAAAGAAGAATTTCAGGAGTATAATAAATTATAAGACAGCTAATTCACGATAATTAATTTCTTTAACACGGTAATCATTAGGTAAAAGATGGCATAAATGATGCTACTGAACTCTTCATAGGTGAGCAAAATTCATTTCTTTCCTTCGAACCTTTACTTTTATTGGAAAAGATTTCGATATTGGACTCAACGCATAATTATATAATATGATACAAATGCGGATCAGTAGATACAATAGAATTTTTTCAATTAACATTATCCCGATTTTTTTACTTTCTAATTTAAGTAGTTGATCAGTGTGGCATAGCATCCGAACAACTCAAATGTATTTATTTTCTTTAAAATTGTTTCTGAATTTTAGTACTCTAATCTAGTTATGTTTTTTATTGTATTTCTATTAATTTATAGATTAAGATTATAGATTATAGATTAAATATGGATCAATAAAATTAAATTTCAACCCAATGAAAGCAACAGGACAATATCACATTAACAGAATAATATCAAGATATCTGACAATTTTTCCGATTCTTACACAGATGAATACAACATGAATCGAATAGAGGTGTGCGGAATCAGAATGTCCAAAAAGTCACGGAAAAATCCATTATAATTCCGGATCTTAACACCTCAATAGAGTGGATGTCTCGCGTCCAAGAAAACCTCTAAAAATGGAAGAGCCTGCGTCGAGTGCAATTGCCCAAACAGACTGTCGAGAAATGAACACGTCAGTGTCGCAAGAAGGGATTTTCTTCCTGGCATACAAAGTAGCCAAGACCATGCCAGCGAACGATGCCAGAGAGTTACATAGAAGACCTCGTAACCAACATGCTTCCTTCCTTTCGAGCTCTCGCTTTTCACAAGACGCGGTAAGACCTCGGCTTCCATGAGCTTCCTCTCTTTTCTCTCTTCCCTGGCTGGCTATCACGAGCTGGGACAGCCGCCAACCCAAAGTCTACACCGAATACGAATGATCTTGACAAATTAGGTCGCTCCTAAAGGGATTCTCTCTTCTGTCCACGGCAGAACGTGTCCCGTGACAGGGCTTGACTCGAGGTTCTGCATCGATTCTTCGCGTGACTCGAATCCGATCCACGGTTTTCGTCGAGAGAACTTTTTTCAAATTATTTACACACTTTATTTTTATAGATATAGTTCTAAGCGTTGCGCCAACTAGAACGACTGCTACGTTCTTGACACTTTTAACGATTTCGTATCTAAAGATTTTTCTACGAGATCGCAACCAATTGTGTGTACGTAAAACACACGATTTAACACATTTCATTCATTCATATGTTAAATGTAGAATAATTCCTTGCACTGCCAATACTCATATTCGCCACGATAGTCATTTTCCCTTAGTCATTTCTCATCCAAGACGAAACCGAATAACCAATTCCAGTAATTTAAGCGAACTAAGAAAAAACAACGCAGAATCAATTAACAACGGATTGGCTTTTTGAAATAATAAATTAATGTTAATAATAATAAACTTTTTACTTTTGAACGTGAAAGTTCTAAGTATAAATGTCGTTATTTTTTCTAATAAATACAATTTAGCAAGCACCTCAATTTTCACATTCACGTCATCAAAGCCACGCCAATATAATACAGATTTCAAAAAAAGTCATTAGAATCGGTGAAAGATCCCCTTACGGTGGAACAACGTCAAATGGTTGTAAATCAAATATCCAAAAGCAAGATCACTGGTATCAATGCTGTACAAAGGTCAACATCGTTGCGGTCAGGTTAGCGTTACCATAGCTAATAGGGAAATCCCTATGGATCGTGGATCAATTCATGGAATTCGGGGGTAGTAGAGAAGCAGACGCATCAAGGGGTACATCGTGGCTTCTGCCTCTTTCTCCCTTGGTGCTGCAACCGCTATGGTAAACCGCCGTGTGCACGCATGTGCGAGCCCATATCTGATCGGGTGCTTTGCGCGATCATCTCTCTCGTCGTTGAAACACGCGTCAGTGGCTGACCATGTAACACACAGGCTAGGTTTTGCGGCGAGTTAGCGCACAGCTGTATATCTCCGCCATTCGCGTACCCATAACCCACGGTTACTCGAAATAATACGTGATTTATTCGAATCACCGTGATTTACTACGCTGTACGCCGCGTCGTTTGCCAGGTAACAGGTCGGTCAGAATCAACGCCGCGTTGCATTTTTGCTCTTCTTTATTACACGATCGTTACTACGCTTTTATATATGCCGGATTGATACGCGTATTTATGGGAATATATTTTTTTACTCCTGTGTTGTTATTAACAGGAACAGGAACAGGAAGTAAGATTTTTCGTTTCTTAATGTATGCTTCGATCTATGAGCCAAGGGACATCTTCTAATTTTAAATGCTGATTTTCGTATAACGTGTCTGTAACAAAACTCTGTCCGTAAGTCACATGACATTTCCTGATTTCAAATATAAAGTACGAACACAGTACATATTTTTTACTAATATACTTATTTATTACTGTGACCGATGAACATTTATATAGAACGAAGAACGCAAGGTAAATACAGGATTTGTCACATTCTCTGTATTTTACAGCACAACTGTTTTAACACCTTTAAAATAGTCTTAAATGTATTAAGCAATTAAAATTATCTTCTGCAATTTTATTTGGCTTTGACAAGATATATTATCATTGGTATCGAATATTTACTGTTCCAACGTTAGGCATGTCCGTGGTGCTTTACAAAACTTCGTGAATCTACGACACTTCTGAGAAGCTTATTCCCTCTTCTATTTCCTCTTTCTAATTTTTCAACTAGCAGATAGCATAAAAGTAAAATGAAAATGAGCATAAATGAGCTTTCCCATACAATATTCAACTTAAATTGAAGCGAAATAATATTTTGTATAAAGTTGTGTACAGTATATAGCTGATAATGTTTTGAATGTCCATTACATCCGACCATTTGCTGGCTATCTATATTATTTATCGATGGACGAATGTGCTTAAATAGTAATGACTAAAAGCCTCCCACAACACTATGTACGTCGTAAACAACATTCCTATCAAATAATAATCTTCGACGTTTCGTCCTAGTGGTTTGACCGTATCGCGCCAACCGATAAACAGTTCGATGACAATAGCGATTAACCGTATAATTACTCGGTTAAGCGAGCATCAGAATTCCGCGATCCAAGAGAGAAGTGTTAGTGGCCGCGTACGTGGTTGAAATTAATCAATCGTCTATGATCGATATACTCGTTAGAGATGCAAATTACCAATGTTTATATAATACAGTAGTTTCTGAGGAATATTTATATAGAAACACGTTTATTAAGATGCTCGATATTCTTACATTTTCTTGCGTAATAATTCATTTAACAATATCAGAAAATTGACAAGCTGCGCGTTATACGTACGTAAATTACGTTTGTCTTCTCCCATTTTACAATTTCTCATCTAAAATTTCATTCGTTTTATTACCAAAGATTATTGTCCATCTTATGACTAAGAATTCGATCTTCTTTAAAATCGGGTGCAATATCGAACACGAAAATAACGAGCCGATAGCAACAACAATTCAGACTTTACTTAATGACTTGAAATATTCAATGTTCATGTCGACACCGGGCAAATTGCATCGTGAAACAAATCAATGTTTTTTCAGACAACGTCGCTCTTCATTATTTCCCCTTCGTCTACCCCTAGCAACGAGATCAACATTTTTCAGCTTAAAAGAAAAACAGTGAACGATCAATTACTTTGGAAAGTTTCTCGATCGCAGCAGCCAAGTAGATTAAACGTGCACGTTCGTTGATCGCGTTTCCCATAAAAAAGGATCAAGCGTCTAAGAGACGAGAAACCGAGTAAAAGAAGCGAACGTAAGAAGGCAAAAGAGGAGATTCATTTTCGTTCTTTTCTGTCCTTCGAGCTGTTCCCAGGGCGAACGCGTCTCACGAGAGCCGAGCGTGCGCTTGGAACTTCGATTTAAGAAACGAAGGCTTAATTGAGTGAAGTTAATTTCGCGAAAGTTTGTCCACGCTGACTGCTTAGAAACGAGAAGAGCTCTACGAAGAAGCGTTTCGAAGCGTACGATGAAGAAGCGAACGAACAAGGCCGACGATCGTTTTCAGGGACCTGAACACAACTTTCTGGCTTGTCAGGATAGAAATCGGTCGATGCATTAATGAAATTCAGTCACGGCTCGGTTACCTGCGTGAAACCACCGTGGCATCGATTAATTTCCGCTCTATGGGCAGACTGCTTCTTCGTTGTTTGAAACTGCTACTTGTCCTTTCTATTCCACCTAACTAAGGATGAAAAATGAAATTTCAACGTTTTCTGGCTAATGTGGATTCCATTGATGTTTACGGAAGTCGCAGGCATAGAAAAGTTTATAGAGATTTGCGAAATTGTGAAGAATTCTGATTGACCAATGATTATGAAGAAAGGATGTATTTGCATTTGTTAAAGAAACGAGTAAATTGGTGTAAACTTCTATATCTTCATTATTAATATTTCGTCCATAATGTTGTGTTTAGTAATTGACATCTCAAACGATAATATTTTGTGATATAGCTACTGTTTTCTTTGTGTTCTTCACGTTTTACGTAAAGGCGGCGAATATAGCGCTCACATTTTTAATGGAATATTATATTTTATTATTTTACAGAAATCAAAAGACGAAATGTTTATAAATATTTATTAACATAAAGAGACTCAATTTACAATTTTTTATATGTTGCATAATTGGGTAGTATACATCTTTTTAAACTGTGTTATATTTTGTTATAAATACGATAGTAATAAACATTATTGACGTCCAATAGGTCTTCAGGTGAACAGTTGATTGGTCTTTTATTTAAATTTTCGACGAATGTGATTCTTGCGAATTGTAAATTATACAATGATATAGATTCTCTAAATAAGTATATATCTTTCATTAATTGAGGTATTTTTATTAACTGGCGAGCTTGTAATAGATCGCAGGTGATTAATTCTTGGCTATCAATCCAATTAGGCGACAGATTACAGGTTTATCTATAACGAAGTCGAACAAATCTCTCGTTAAAGTAGCTTCTTTAAAGTATTTTCTTGTAATGGCAACGCTGGCATAGAAGAAATATAAATTTCTTATTAATTAATATAAAATGATTATTATTAAAGTCTCTTTTCAAGTTCAAAGAAACCTCAACCATTATTTTTATTTCCAGAGACTTAAATTTATTTATCGGCTTAAATCTTCCTGGGTAACAAAATAGAATAGTGTGTGTCCTGGATAATCAGAAAAGAAATCCTCCTAGCTTAAGCCGGGAAAACAAAATGTTGAACGTGCTGCGCTACATGCGTCTGAACTTAGAAAGCCTTACCGCGGTTGTTCTTCATGTCGGGGAAATAGGTCTGCCATATTACGTAAGAAAGTTTCTTTTTTAGAAAACAACTATGTAAAATTATATTCACGAAATTGCACCGTCTTATTCATGAACATGACAAGAATAGTGCCTTTAGAAATTATTTATGAGTAAGTACTACTCATTGTTGAAAAGGGTAAAAATTTCTTTGCAAAAACAATCTTGAAATTATCCGACAAATAGCGAAATGTCACCAAAAGAAACAATTCTATCGCGATCCTTGAATTCTTTACGTTTTAATCTCGCTTTTCTTTCAATAGAAAAATAAACTTTTAACATTTCAGGAAAATTATTCACACAACGTTAAAACGAAGAACCACACATATTCTTTTATGCTGTTTTCAGACATAGGAAACTTTCTAACAATAGAACACTCGATTGTTAGAAAACGATGTCGTTATGAATTGATAAAATCACTATGAATAATTAAATATTAACAATTTTGGCCAGTCATAGAAATTTTCAAAAGTATATCTTTAGAAACCGATAAAATTACTATGAATAATCGCGAGCTGATAATTTGTGACCAATCCATAATGATGAATAGATAACTTTAAACTGTGATTCAAATTTCCAAAAATACATAGTCCTAAATCGATAAAATATCTATAATTGTGAATCGATAATTTTAACCAGCCGTCCAAATTCTCACAAATTACTAGAATCTCTCTGAAAAATTACCAATTAACAATAAGTCGATCACTTTTGCAAATATAACAGCCCTAGTATTCAATTTCGCTATGATTTTCCATTTTAACGTTGAATACTGCTACGAGCGTAGCTATAGTTCCATACATCCGATATAGTATGTCACGTTTGTCAGCTTTCGTTGCATCAAGAAGGGGTGTGGTCAGTTCGGAGCATTATCGGGGCACAATGATGTCGAAGCATAAAAAGCGCGTAGTAATGAAACGTAGCGTGGTCGATCCAGAAGATCATGCCGGTAAAGTACAATGTACCAGGTCGTTTGTATACAAGGAAACGAGCGGAGACTTTAGATTGGCCAGGCTGTGTACACTGGACGTATTCTGCGTGGTCACCGCGCATGGTTATAGGGTGTAGATAACGGTTGCGTGTAAAGCAGGATACCGTTGCTCTTGGTCGTGTCGTATGTCATCAACGAAGGAAGCCCACTGTTTACAAAAGCTTGCGACACACTGGCGAGTTCAATACTGGCCACGGGAGCTTCAACGGTTTCTAGATTATTCTATTAAGGTGATCGATCATGTAACGGGTTAGGGAGGCGGCCATTTTCAAATCTGCCCACCGATCTTCCTTACTCACAATGACGTAGTAGTTGGGACTATCGCTTAATTTTCTCAAGCAAAAGTCGTTTCGCGTTTGCCGTAGGTATTGTCGTGTCTCGACGCGAAACCATCTTCCTTGCACAAAGAGATGTAATAAGTAGATAATTTCAATTTTTTCGTAAGTAGAATACCACAGAAGGGAAAATTATTATCGACCTTTCTCATTCTCATAGAAATCGTATCTTTCTGCCACCTGTGCCAGAGCACGGTACACGGATTCAATGTTATTTCGGTTGAAACGGTCAAGCACCGAGGAATGGAACGAAAGCGTGGGATGTAATTGGAAACACATAACCGTTGCTCCGATTTCTATCTTGAGGATCGACCACTGTACTCGGTAAATTGTACGTGTTTGTTAACTCGTATTCATTATTGCTATTCGTGCTCTGAAAAATTGAACCACGATCCGAATTGCCTATCGAATTACAACGATCTCCGTAAAATTCTCGTACAAAACGATCTGTATATTTTAATCGAGAGAAACGTATACGTCGTCTTATGTACTGTGACGTTTTTCGCAATACTCTAATCAACTGAATCTGTTCGTTCGCTGAGCTACGTTTTGAAAAAAAGTTACCCTGTCGCAGGGATCAAAGAGGAGCAGCAAAGAAAGAAAAATGCAGTCACTGTGCAAATTTCGAATTCCTTGTTATCCGTACAATGTGTACAGGGTTCTTGGTTTTCATTCAGTAAATTAGAGATGCAGCTGTCGCGTATTTCGTCAATAGAAGGCTCGCGTCAACCAGCTGGAGTATTCGGTTCTTTTGATGTGACTGCTCTACCCCACATATCAACCGCACGAAATTCCAGAGGCACCGCCCCTAAACCCGACTAAGGGTTGTCAATACCTCCGATGGCAAAACACTGGTAACGCCTTCTTTTACAGAACACCGTCTTCCCCTCGATACCGATGGCCGCACGTCACTGTTCTCCTTCCCACAAGGCATAATTTAAATCCTCCTCTCCCCCCCTAAAAAGGGGACGCGTATATTAAACTAGTGCATATCAATGAATTTGAATATAGGCGAGTAAAAGTATACATTTACATGAGGAGGTTGAACCTATAATTTATGGGACGGATTGTGTATCTACAGGTATTAATAAGATTTTAAGACTTTCACGGATAGAATTTATTTATATAAGTATGAGTTATTTAAACGATTCCTCTCTTCCTCTTCCGCTTTTTTTCTTTTTTTATTGCTTAGAGATTAAAAAGCGATCCTGATCGAGACATGAACATCTAATCGTTAGAATACGACAATTTCAGCGTATCGTTTGATTTGAAAAAATGAAATGCGACGCTGGTGAAGCCTCACGTTGTGATAGTTGTACATATTTGCTGTAAGTTTCCTCGTAACAGAATATCCAATATATTTTAATTTATGGATGAAACTATAATACGTGTCCATTATATCGAAGATATATCTGATATCTATAATTCCTACCATATATCATGAAGGTACTGTAAGTACGATTTCTACGATAACAATAAATATTTGTACTTATTATATGCTGTATTTTATATCTTATATCTAGCATTATTATATCAAGTATCATTGTAATCGTTTATTAATTTATCCACTCTTATACGATTATTAGTTTGTCGATATTATATTTATGAATTCTTCCATCTCTCTCGACAAAATATTTCACTTCATTATAATGTTCGAAATTTGAACATCAAATCACTGTATTAAAACTATCAACTGTCTACTGAGATAGTAAACATTTCCCCTACATTTCCCAATTTAATTATTTTACATTTAAAATGTATACCTTATATTCTGATAAGAAGTTACCAATTATAATTTGGATCATTCATCCAATCGAAGGTATCTAAAAAATGTACATTTCTCTCGGAAATACGTTCTCGTCTCGTATACTCGACGATAGCCAACATATGAGTCGCGTTACGAAGAAAAATAAATCTAACCCTTCCGTTAACCATTCGTTTCGATATCGGTATTGCATTGGGGGAAATTTATGGTTACCGGTACAAGACCCAGTGACGCCCGTTACGTCATAAAATTTTACATAAAGCGAACGTTCGGTGATCAACAGGGAGGAGGTACGTTTATCTGGCTCGTCATGCCGAGTCCTGACAAGGTGTCACGAGATATCGAATCCGGCACGAAATCCAATTCAGACTTGCCTCGCTTTCCTCCCTATAAAACGTGATACAGCCATACAGCGTCGAATTCGTTATCGACGATAACAATTCATAAATTGGATAGCGTGACGAGGCTATCTAAAATCGTGAGTGATCGCTAACCTTGAAAACTACAGTAGCTCACGAAAGTTGAGCTGATAATTCGTAATACCCTGGACCCCGAATTCTCTTCAAAATAATCGAAATATTAATATATAAATATTAGATGAGAAAAACTGTACTTGATAGAATAGTAATAATTTAAACCCTCGAATCTTAAAGGTTTGAACAATTTCCTAATTATCGTTCATGTTAGCCTAACTTCTCATAAGCGTTCTTACGCTTATGAACAGGGATTGATATCTTCGAAATAATTTTAAATTTTACCAATACAATCACGACTGTCGTATCTGATTATACCGTTAATGAAATTTCAAAGACTTTCATATAATACGTATTTGTGAAAACAGTCTACGTTAAATGTTGGAATACTTTCGTGAGACACTGTACGTAATGACGATAGAAACGACGAACGAACGGTTTCACCGTTGCAACGATGTTCTAGAATCTGGAGCATCGGTTACCCGATCTCTTGGGGATAGAATAAACGTGAAGTACGTATTCTATAGTGGACGGAATCGCCACACGAACGACCCTCCTTCGTCAACGCCGTTTTGTCGGGCGCTTCTTTCGAGGAATGTTTTCGGTCCAGGAAACGTCCCAAAGGATGCGAATCGCAAAGAAAGCCTTCCGTTGCTCGATGGATTTTTCGATAAAGCTCCCAAAACGACTGGCTGCTTGGCAGAAAACGAATCACGGTCGAATCGACAAAGGCGCAGACTTCTCCTTTGCGATCGGCTTCTGTGTTTATGCCTGAAGTAAAGGAGCCACGCCAGAGACCGAAAATAGTATTCCCTGGATTACACGGAGGTATCGGTATGGAAATCGGTATAAATGTACAAAAAGCCGACTACTTTGCCGATAGTATAAGAGTAAAACTATAAAGGCTCGCGAAAGTATTCAAATACTTGTAAATATCTCTTATGAATATATGACATGTGTTATACGAAATATTTCGAAATTTCGTTAGCACTTTTATAAAACCTGACAATGACGATTCTATCAGTAAAATTTAAAGCACAGAAGGCATAAGATATGTACTGCAAATATACGTATACGTATGATATCTCGCAGCGACCACAAATGTATTTTAAACAATCAATAACGCATTATATTAATAAATCCAATATTCAGTGAAACCATATTTAACGCTTATTTACGCTGAAGATGGCTATCTATGCCGTATATTAATTATTTAGTAAATATATGGTTACGATAAATATATTGCAATTTCTACATACATTTTCAAATTGGTTTCCAGTGTAATTATGACAATCGTGTATTGTTACAGGGCTAATGAAATTTCACAATGTTTTATGTAATATATGCAATACGGACATTAACATTTTCTATGCTAAGTGTTCGATGCTTTCATGAGTCAATGTATATTCTCGATATATCGTGAAAAAAGTATGAAGAGGGTGTAAGTGGATGAGAATTCCGGATGATTGATGGCGCGAGATATCATCGTATTCGTACATTATGTTTGCATTACCGTGCCAATTACGTATATTTCGAGCGCCAGGCTCGTTCCTCGATAAAACGCGAGAAATATACATGTTAGTAATATTGGATAACGGAAGATGTGGTAGTTGAATAAATCCGAGAGAAATTTATTGACTTTCCATCAATATCATTATTCATTATAGAAAATCATGTTATTATGAACATATCAAATGGAATATAGATGGTGATTTGTCTTACCTATCGAATATCGTTATTATCCTTTTCTCAATTCTCTCAGAAACGTTGTATCTATATCCTTATTTGCTTAAAAATGTACGATCAAAATCGGGATATACTATAAACAACAAAAGAAATATCGAAAATTAAGTGTTCCCTTTAAACAACTACAAATGCAAGAATCAAGATAGAAACATAAATCAATTCATTATTTGCCTTCTATAATCTTTCTAAATTTATAGAAACCCAAACAATAGTGTCTTTTTGGCTTTTAGTGTGTTTCGATCATTGTTTCTCGGGGGCTTCGTCAATAATATCGAAATTCTTATAAAAATGCAAAAAAGAAATCACTATTTATCGTAGATGGCCTGATTTGTTTGCATGTACAAGCACACATTGAATTTAATCCTATCGTCGATTACATGATACTTAATCATTTGGATAAAGAAGAAGAAGAAGAGAAAGAGGTTGTAAGACACACGCAAACAATCATTGCATTACTCTTGTAACGACATGGTCAATTCAAAGGTAAAACGCTTTTCAGGTATGTACTACGGAAGGAACTGCGAAATTGCCTTCCTCCTAGACAGTTCTGTGTCACGAACTACCATTATCTCGTTCCGATAAGTCTACGAAATTCACGAAGCCACTTTCGCAATGGGAAGTTCTCTTCCTTATCATTCGCGAAGCATCGTTGTTGATTAATGAAACCAGTCATGTCCAGTTACCAGGTATTTTTATCTTATATAGTCGAATTAACCTCTTGAAAGAAGTTATGTTTTTTGTTGCTGCAATATATCCATCTGATTTTTTCTAATTAGTCTTTTCAATTAGCGACACATTTATGGGAATGATTTTGATAATTCGATAACTAAATAAGTAAAAATGGACATAATAGACGTAATGTTACAAATTGTCAGTCAAATTTCTCGAGATCTCGGATTTATCTTCGAAACTAAAAATTAAAAACGAAGGATTTTAAGCAGATATAGTTATAATAAAAGTAGTAAACATTAATTAATGCGTTGAATGATCATCAGTGATTCACGTTTTACTACAATTTTTAAACTGATTGAAATAACACAAAGTTCATGGACCGAAAGATTTTCAACAATGTAAGTCACTTAAATAACATTCTCGTAGAAAGGATGCACAAATGCGAAGTAAGATTTTGCAAAAGGTAAATGTCACGGTGTAATATGTCCCGATTTATGGCGGCTGCCAGAGATAAATATATGAAACTCGTGTGACAGTTAACAGTTTGTTAAACAACAAATCATTTACGTTAGAAACGAGAAATATTTGTCTTCTTTCGGACAAGCAAGCCACGAAATTGAACCATTAGGAACGTATTTACGAGCGTACACAGTAATATATTCAGTTTCGCAGCACAATGGACCAACACACTGGAAAACGTGAACTGAGTAAACATCTCGAGCAATGTGCCGGGCGACTCGCATGATCGCCGACTCTGAATACGTCGGTACACGTTCGATGAAACCACGATCAATCAAGATGTAGAATGGTGCAGATCAGTGTTTCGCTTGCGACGCAACGGGACGGGGACTTTGGGATTTCGCGTGACGGGTAACTTTGTTTCACTAAGTAGGCGTGAGTGCACTCCAGGGACAGAAGTACGGAGAGACTGAGAGAATCGACGACAACGAGGACGTCGACGAGCCGTGCGCGAGGAAAGCAGAGGGGTCGGCCACGTCAACGACAAAGCCAACCACCACGTAACCGGAAAAGCTTTACAGTCGCGTCGTTGGTCCTTTCACGGAACGAAACTACGGTTCGGAATACGTGAACGCTAGAAGATGAATGGAACTGTTGGATGTCCAACCCTTCTTGTTTCAAGAAACTAGTCTTCCCTTAGATTGTCACATTTTGCACCAATATAAATTTCCATGTGGCGCTTCGTATTTAATAAAAGTATTTTGTCAAGATATGAAACAATAAGAGGATGGTTTTATTACAAAAATCTGGTCATCTTCTTTGACTATCAAATTTTACAGCAATATAAGCTTGTACCATAATTCCATACTTGTTTTATATCTAGGGATAAATCTTGGAAAGATGTGGAACGATAAGATGGTTTTGTTCCAACGAAGATATTACAAAATATTCGCAATCAAATAAAAAAACCGTTTTGGTTCCATGGAACTGATTATTGGTGTTTAAAATTGCTTGTTCTTTCTTGATAATCCGTATATAAATTTCATCTGTTTAAATCTAGATACATAATAATAATAAGTAGCATGATGCCACAAAATATGAATATGACACTTAACAACGGAGGCTTTGATTCCTAATCTGTGCGAATTAATCCAAAAATCTACATTTGGAAGACGGAAATGCATTCTAAAGGGCTCGCAAACGTTATGGTATCAACGTATTCACCGACATTTCTGGACTGCATAATTTATCATACGGTCAGGTACCTTTCACACGGAATCCTCCTCATAAGATAAATTGATGTTGAAGGATTGTATGTGAAGCATATGCACTAACGTGCATTTTGAGAATTCCTGAATATCTACTAGTAAAACATTCTACTAGTGAACAGTCAGTTACATGAGAAATCGTTATGGTCTTGATTGTCCTGTAGAATATTTGTCTACTGAATTTCAGAGTCTGAGATAAGTATAATTCTCTCCTTGGAAACGAAAAACTGTTTGCTTTAATTTTTATTATATATGATATTCTCTACAATATGTATATTGATTTAGTATTTACGTATCTACATTAAGAAAATGTACGACTACATCTAACTTAAGATTTCAATCGAATATTTTCTTCTTTTCTTTATACACAGCGATTACAAGATGTACAATATTCGCGCATCAATGTATTTACTGTATCATTTATACACCAATTAATTATAATAGTAAGTTTTGTATCATTTAGCAGAAATTTTATATAATTAGAAAAATTTAATACTATATAAACTACTACTATATACTATATACTATATACTATATACTATATACTATATACTATATACTATATACTATATACTATATACTATATACTATATACTATATACTATATACTATATACTATATACTATATACTATATACTATATACTATATACTATATACTATATACTATATACTATATACTATATACTATATACTATATACTATATACTATATACTATATACTATATACTATATACTATATACTATATACTATATACTATATACTATATACTATATACTATATACTATATACTATATACTATATACTATATACTATACTATATATTGTATATATAATACTATATAAAAATTTAATATTGCATTAGCAAACAAAGATATGTGTTATTACATTTTGTAGCCACTGTATATCCAACGATTACTTTGATATAAAAATCGAGTGCTAAATCGAGATAAAAATAACATTAACTTTGACACAAAATATCAGCTGTCCTTTGTTGCACACTATATGGATAATGTTATCAAGATAATGAAGCTTTACTAACTACATCTTTAAGTTAACCCTACGCTCCCCTTTAAACAGTAGTCCATTTTTGTAACGAAAATGATGCTCGCCGTGCAACACATTTTCTGCACCGTACACTATCGATAAGCGTAGGAAAGAAGGCTAACGAGTGCCTGTCACAGGGGTGACTTTTGCGAGCATTCGCCATTATACTTTTCCTCGATACAGAAGAGGCTACCCAGTTATAGCGGGTGTTCTATTCTCGACGAAAACATTTGGTGTGTACAATTGCACCACGGAGGCCGATATTCAGCACACTCCACTGAATTCCTCTCAAGTGGTTTCCAAAACAATCGAGACGAAGACAAATATCGATTCGATATGATATACTGACACGAAGTTTTCATTTAATAGCGGGTTGCTTTATGCTTGTGTAATTTCTATATTTCATAGCCTCGTATACTTTAAATATCATTAAATTTTTCATTGCAATTCTACGATAGTAATGTGTTCGGTGATACGAGCCTCTCAGAAGTCAAACTGATTGACTCAACATTTAGTCAAATTCTCAATAGTATTACATAAGTAATTAATGATTACGAAGCTCGTTATCTAAATTACGTAAGCTGTCGACGATCCACTTTTATGTTATTTTTATAGTTTTATATAACTGTTATATAATCTTTACTGAAAAATAACATAGAATCTAGTAAAGACGTCGATAATTTTTCTCGATTCCAAGCTTTTCCATTATTTCGAAGACCTGCGACATCATAAAGCAACCAGTTTCTTCGCGAGAAGTTAAACAGCGAAAGAAACACGCCGGCAAATCCAAAGGATAAAACGTTCCTTCAAAACGAAATAAATCAACCGGGTAGAAACTCGGGATGAATTTAAGATCGTTTCAGAAATTCGACACGTGAAAGCAAACAATACCAGACAAGAGCTCGTGACCAGCAGTTGAACCGTCAAACGAAATCAAACAGAAACGACTTGGCAAAAGCGATAACTGTTCGAACGACAGATTCACGGGGAGACGAATACAACGCACTTGAAACGAACAAAGTTCAAGAATGCCACTCGAGGGTGAATAACGTTACGAATATATTCTATGCAACCATAACAGGCAAACGCACAGGGAGGGTGTATCCTGGCGGTGAAATTCAGGGCCCGATTAGAAGTGGCAGCCCTCGACACTTTCTTCCGTGGTACTCGAAGGCTCTTTGGGGGGTGAAAGCCAGCCGACCGAGTGCACGCGTAGTTTCTATCGGCAGAATGCAACGACGAATGCTTTTGAACGGCAATCGGTATACTCTTTTCAGGCAACCTCGCGTGTGCTTTACATTCGATTCTGTTCGCAAATGGTTGCTACCCTTACGACCGCATCCACCCTCCGCCTCCCCTCCCACAAATCAGTGGAGCTGAGCTCCCTTCCGATCTGCTGCTCGTGTCCTATCACGAGCTAGACGGTTTGCCTCTTTGGAGACAGGCGTCGACAATTTTTTCGAGCTAGCAACCCCTGACCACCCCTTTTTCTCGTTTGACGAATCGATGAATTCCCGGCTCGAGACTTTACAAGCTTCGACATGGCGTCGTTTAACGTATGCTTGCACGGGAAATATGCTCAGACAGGAAAGTTAGGTCGCGTCGGTGAAACGTGAAATATCGCTGCGTTTCATCCATCGCAGCCTTCTTTCTCTTTTCTTCGTTCGTGTGAAAGAAGAGGCGCAAAGAAAGTTACGTACTTTGAACGATGGTTACTTCTAAAGGTAACGAAAGGTAACGTGAACGTTTGATCGATTGAAATTTATCAATGCTTTTTGTTCGCCGACAGTTTTTTAGGATTGCGAATTTAGCAAGGCCTCGATTCTTGCTGCAATTTGTTTAAGTAACGAAATCGCAAGCGAATCGTAAAACAAGCGACGTTTCAATTTCGTGGATAATTCTTTCCCGGTTTTTATTCTTATCGATGAAGATTTCAAGGATTCGAAATGAAGAACGAATACTTGTATAACGTAGCAGAGACATCGACGGACGATGAAATGATATGAAAAGTTCATGGAGTTTGATGCTTTTTACGTCCACCGTAGATCTAGATATATTACAATAAAGAAATTAACGAGGTAAAAATATTAGAACCCCTTCAAGCACTTTCAGATAGAGTAAATAATACCTTTAACGAGCAAGAAACAGAAGTAGAAGCGTAATAACTATCGCATCGACTACATCGCTAATTAATCTTAAATATCATTAAAAGTCGACGTTTGCCGACGTGATTTAGGATTTCACGAGTAAATTAAAACCCGATCGAATAGCACGGTAGAGCAGCATGGTAAATGTCGAGTGTCGTTAATCAAATACCCTCTTCAACGCGTTTTCATAACGAGTTCTCGACAATTCCCCGTCTCGATATCCGGTCGCGTAAAATCGGTCCGACTGAACAGGTATCGTGTTATATCTCGAGGGTGGCTTTGGTCGCGATGTCGAGCTGTTTATGCGAAACGACGAAAACAGAAACACGAATTATTTTCACCAGAAAGACCCTTCTAAACCTGGCTTATTGCAACAGCATCAACTACGATAAGTACGCTTTTGCGAGCTGTTTGAGAAAAACGAAACGAATAACGGGCGAAGCAAGGAAATCCGAGACGTCGATAGTAGCTCAAAGAGAATATAAAACGATATCAAGTGAAAACGAAATCGCAGGAGAAGTGGGTATATAGAAATATTTATGAATGGAACTATAAACGCGAAAACATCGAATATTATGCAATGTACAGCATTTTGTAAAACACTTAGATCATTATATCAGCTTTCTACGTCTAATATTCGTATCACGTTATATCACTGAAAATATTTATGGAGCCTTTGATACAATAAAAATATGGGCAAAAGCTTTCATAAAATATAGACAATACGCATTTATAGAAATTTTCAAACCATCGACTTCATACATATCGCGTAGCTATAAATGACAATAATTTTGACAATAGACTTGCCAACAATTTATGTAAAATAATTAACGAAAGTCTATAATAGATATTATCATAGATCTATAATAGTCCAACAGTCAGTAAGAATCTTAACTATATAATCTGGTAGTTTCTTCTATCTCATGAAAAACCCTTTTGCCATTTACATCTCGTTATGGAGCAGAAATCATGGTGGAAAAAGCAGATAGTGACGAATATCTAGTGTATGAGCGTGAGATACCTAAGCTTACATAAATGTATGAGCTGATTGAAGATCGCGAGAAATATTCCGTAGCGTGCAGAAATTTCCATCGATTCGTCGCGTTGACGATTCCGTACGATCCTTCTACTGAGATATCTTTGACACTTCGGACAAGCTGTGCGAACCAAGGAGCAAGGTGACGCGAAATTTCCTCCATGGAAATCAACTTTGCCGTGGCAGGTGCACGAGACCGTGTTCGCTACCTCTTTGTGTGTGGCGCCACCACCAAAAGCTCTCGAACGTGCATTTGTCACGAACGACCGTGTGAACACGGACGATAGAAAACAATTGTCGAGACGTCGGTTTTCCTCGTGCCAGAATAAAAGACCGTCCGGAATTTTGTCTTTTCTACCGAAAGATTCTTTTCTTTTTGCCTCGCTTCAGTCGATGCTTTGTTACTGTTATTTCAATGTTCCTGTGGACAAGCAACTTTTAGCTAAAAATAGCTTTTATCGATTGTAGGTCGAATAAGTAAAATTGGAAAAGTTCCTACTAATCAACATGTCTCTTGCTGTGAGTTCTGATTTATTGTTATAGTATAATTAACTTTTCCTTCATATCGATTGTATAAAATGGAACGGAATTTATAGTATCGAACTTGCACATGCTCTAACTTGCAAAAGTAAAACGAAAAAATACCTATGAAATACATTGGAAATATTGGGAACCGTATCGTTAAATATTAAATAAAAAATGAATATTTAAAAACATTAAGACGTATCTATCAAACGACGTTTGTACACAGCAACATATTATAAATCATAATCTTTCCCATTGATTCAGGAACTAGTATTATCACAAAAAATTCAAATACCTCAACCGATGATACAAAATATTTAAAAAATATCTTTTACGGAAGATTATAAATCTGTGTTAATCTCAAAAAATTTTTCAATAATTTGAAAAGATTCATGATTTCGTTTGAATTAACGTGTTTCAATCAAATATATGCATCAAAGGTAGCATTTATCGCAAAGCGAAATGTAAAGGTTTGGGATGAGTGTGTTTCGTTAGGTACACCAATATGGTTGTTCAATTGATTTTGCGGCTTTGGTAAATTAGCCAATCAACTGATTTCTCAGTTAATTCTGGACCATACAGGTAACGAGCCGACACGCAGGTACGCCGATGTTTAGCACATAAATTACCTCATAGCGTACACCTGCTAGCTCTGGTTACATAGTAAATGAAATGTATCTCACATATGTTCTACTATACCTTTCGAATCTACGTGTGAATGCTACTGTTTCCAATGTACCTCATATGCACCAATAAATGATAATTTTACGCGTAAAGCGAATTAGTAATGAAATAGGAAAAGCTGATTTATAGCGAAAGACGCGAACAAACTCAATTCAAAACTTCGAACGTAACACGTAACGCAATGTTTTACCAATCAGATTAACCAACAAGAGAACTAACGAGTATTCATGAAACAGAATCAAGTACGTTCTTGTCATTTTCACACAGTGGCTATCAAAATTATTTGCACACACCCTTATTTTCCAATAAACTTTTCAATCAAACGATACACTTTAAATTTGTTGTATCAGGTGCTACGTCTCATTTTCATAATATCAAATTTTTATCCTCGTATGAAAATACTACTACAATAAATCATATGAAACTTAACATACTTGGCTCTAATTAAATATTATATAAATGCAATAATAAATATCCACCGTAAAAAAAAAACTTGTCGAATAGAGTCACTTCCATAGCAAAGGTACTACATCCATAAAAAGATCCCAAAATAAATCCAAGCAAACATTTCCAACATCATCGCGTTCCTCCACTTCTCAATTTTTAAAATTTATCGATGCATCTTCCGATTTTTCTTATTCCCTTTCACGGAACTGTACAATTTTTCCCCAAATCCGTAGCTGACAGAAAAGATGATATCCTATCCAACAAGATTCCTATATAATTCACGAGCATTCTCCACCCTTCAGTCTATCTTATTACACCCTTATCGCAAAATCACATTCTAAATAATAATTAAGGGCGGTTAACGTGCTTGGCCGGTTTACGATACAGCAATTCACCTGACTGTTCGATCGACGAATAAATCGCTCGGCTCGTTAGGATCACCTGATACCCAGGCGTTTAATACCTCTCTTTACAACCCTTGCCACGCTAACGAATATCTCTGCCAGAGTCTATCGTCCTTCCAGCTTCGGTCCTCTAGCGTGTACACGCGTGTTCTCCGAATACGCTCCCGAATGTGTATCAGGCGACGTGCGCACACAAGGGAAAACGGTCGAGGGGCACACGAGCAACAGAAAATCCGCTTACGGAAATGAGGGGTTAGTTTCGAACGTTTCGGCGTGGACGATCGTGCCCGTTCTAATTTGGTACACTCGCCGGCATTACGGCAGCGAGAGGAGGAAACGGTACGTAAACCCGTTATACCTGGTGCACCAGCTGGCGTATGGAAAAGTAAATAGATAGACAGTACGGCGTAAAATTTGACTAAATTGGAAACTTTTCGTTGGCAGCCAGCTGCCACTGGTCCAATTGCGACTCCTACCGTACGCGCTCTTTTCGATGACACGGTCAAACTATTAATTATAAATTGGCACACTTGCTCCCGTCTGCGTCCAGCGATTGTTCAACGCCAATCGCGATTAATTATAGTGCATTGTAATTGGAAACGAGTTGGCATTTACGGGTAAAATTTGATAGGATTTGCATGGATTATCGATTTCGAGGGTGATCGTGTTTCTGCTGTTGGGATGTCGCGGTGATTACAGCGAGTATCGATGTTCGAGAATAATGAGATATAAGTGGATTTTTCGTTAAGTATTATAATATTCTGCGATTAAAACAAATAATAATTATCGAAATGGTTCTTCGTAGGGTGAATGGTTCTTGTTAGAATGTCGGGATAGATAAGAGTATTGACTGATTGGGCAGAAACCTTTGATTATAACATTGTTTTGAATTCTTTACAGATAGTCACGCTTATGTGTATTCATGAAATAAATCCATTTGGAAACTATTTCTCCAAATTTCTCATTTCTACCTACGCTTTTCTATCGTCTCTTCCATCTCCAAGAAAAAAAAGCCAATCACTTTTTATCAAATATACTTCCATGGAATAATCGATGATGACATTTCATCTTTATAACTACATTTAATTGCGTAACTGATTATTCGTTATAAGATTATTCTATGGGCCGTGACACTACTCGCGTCCATCATTTTTCTGACGAACATGAAAACGACGTTATGAAAAATGCATACATCGCTCGTTTCTGTTATTCAGTCCGTTGTAAAATCGACTGCCTCTGCAAAATCCATACAAAAAACTGCGATCAAAAATTCCACGCATAACCGGTCGGCTAGCTACGCTTTCAGTCGACAGGCTGGATAAAGAACGATGTAACGATAAAAAAGAAGTGGAAGAGGGAAAACGAGAAACAGAGAGAAAAAAAATCGTGGATAGACAAAAAAGAGAAGTAGTTGGGAATGTCATAATTGGATAATCGTCGACGTAGGGAAGCGTGTATCACGATGGCGCTTGGGAAATCACCGTTTCGCGACACATGTGACCCGCAAAACGAAGCACGGGACACGCACTAGTCGAGCTTGTTCCAGGCCCTGGTGCTCCCGCGTTTTACGAGCGAATGAGGAACGCTCCCTCGAACCTGGATGCCTGAACATGAACCTGCAAAGACCATTGAAACGTTGCCAATAGAACGTTAATCCGGAACGTTCGCTTGTCACTAGCAATTTACTATGTTTCACCTTCGAGCTACGTGGATCAGTGGTACAGATTTTCCTGACAACGTTCTGCAATAGAGGGTTTCAATGAAAATTCTACCGGGTATGCAGAATTGATTCGATCTTAGCCATTCTGCAATTACAGAATATAAATATGTAGGTACTATCAGTGGTTGAAAACAGTAGAAATTTTAATTTAACCATTTATTGTGTAATAGTCATTCTTTATTGGAAAATCGTACTGTGAGCATGTTTAAAAATATTTAGGGAGATCAATTGTGCTCTCTGCAGTTGTCAATTATAATTGATTTAATTGGTTAGTATTTAGAATGTTTTTTAGTAGCTATACATTTCTTCAACTAAATTTCTTTGTTTCAATCTTTTCTCTTTTTAATACATTATTAATATTTTTTCTTTTTTTATAAATATCTAAAAATTATGTACTTTCTTGTATTTAATGTTATTGCTTCAGATATTTTGATCTATGTCTATCAAAAAATGAATTATATTTGAAGAAACTTAAGATTAATTGTATGATCTCTTAATAATCAACGATTCCAAGACTTTTGCTTCGTTTTACTATTTTATCGTCTTCCTACATGCTTTCTTCGTTTTGTCCATTTTATCGTATACGTTGAAGATAACATTATCGTTATTAATTTTCTAACTTGCACTGTCAGTAAAATCAATGACAAATAGCAATGTGATTTTATGAAAACGAATAAACCTAACATTCAAATCGAATATTTTCCTCTTACATTTGGAAAATATGTTTTTATAGTCGCGATAGCTTCATTGGAGTTTCAAACGCAAATTTTGTTACAGCACGGCCAACTTGCAACAGTTGTTGAACGTTTTTGCATAGAGAATACCATTAAAAGTATGGAACTTCAAAACTATCGTAAAAGTTAATTAAGGTAGACAAAAAAACGCATTTCTTTTAAAAATATGTACATAATTTTCCAGACAATTGCCCCCATGTTGTAACACTACTTCAGAGGATAAATTCACATTATACACAGGAACTTTATCACGATTTTATTCTAAGTTGCAATTTCTGACCATTTTGTTTCTTCACATTTGTCATTTGCTTTCTAATTTGTACCAATTTCAATATTTAAACGATCGAACGAGTATTCTGTTATATTCTAGCTCGATAATTATTACAATGCTATTGTCAACAATAATCAAAACTCAGTAATGAAATTAATGACCATGCGAAATAAGTTACTTTATTCGTTCTCCAATAATTCTACACTTGAACACTTTTTGCGCGCTATTACTTTGTTTCAATTTTAATAAATTAGTTCAAAAATTAGTTCAAAACTAAAAGATTAGCAGCTACAATTTGTAATTTCTACGGCAACGAAAGAATTCAAAGAAACTCTAGAAATGACAATTTAATCGAAGCGACCGCTTCTTCAAGACTTCTTGATATCTCTCGTTATCGACGAACTTTTAATAACGTTGCGTGTCAAAACGGAAAGACAAGAACGAGGCACAAGTGGACCATGGAATGTCGTCTGCCAATGGCCATACCAGCGAGATATCGGAAATATCGAAAAGACTTTTCACTCCTTTCCATTCTAGATACCGATAATTTTTGCAGAATACCAACCTGAGACGCGAGAACTTAATTAAAAAATACTTGAGCACTAGTCATTCTGAAGGAAGTCCGCTCGAGTGTGACGAAGGAAACTCGCCAATTTGTGTCAATTGTATTTTAGCTTCGTTCGTCGTCGTCTTTTCTCACATTACTTTAAAAGATAATACAGTCAGTGAATTTAGATAATTAATTCTTTTTTAAGAGCAATTAAATTTGGAATATCTTTGCGTCTTTTTCATACGTGTTATATCATTAAATTGATACAAAATAAACGATCGAGTGAAATATATGTCGATGTGCATTGTGTGTTGTCTACAGTAATTTTGCATAATAATGTTTCTATAATAATTATTGTTATCTTTGTGTAAGACAAATTCTTAGGTTGATGCAGCACTTCTTTGATATAAGCAATAACGATTAAGTAATTCCATATTTTTAAGAAGTGCCATTATTTATTCCCATTTATTTTCTAATCTTCTGCGTACACATTATACTCCTATGCGTTATTGTATTTTCAACGTTTCTGTAATCGCACATTTTTTGAAATAGGAAAAGCTTTGACACGAAAGTAATGACGATGGAAGTGAAAACGAATTTAATAACTCAAATGTACTGGGATTATTTAAGCAATTGGATTCTAATGGGTGCTTCTTAACTGAAATATAAATAAACAATAAAAATGATCATTTATTTCTCATCAACACAATAGAATTAAATTTGCAAGATTTCCAGACTTGGTATTTGTTTAATACTGAACATATTTAATCTGCTTTGTGCTTACTTTCTCGCTTCGGAAACAACAGGGCAGAGATTCCTAGTTTCTCATAGTTGATCATGGTTGCTGAAGCAAAATTACATACGTTTCAAAATCCATCGTTCATACCGAATCGTAAACGTAAGTTGAGAGCGTTTCTGTTGCTGCCATAAGCAGCGAGGCGAACAACACACGCAGTCGAGGATATTTTACTCGTTCAAACTTAATGAGACATAAATATTTTCTCATCTGTAGCCTGGCGAAACTGACTGTTTAGTTAGTTTGTTCTTTTTGTAAGAATTGGAATGTCAAAAAATAGAATTCACCAGCTTTTGAAATTTAAATGAAATCCTCTTTGAAGGTATTGGATAATCGAAATTTCCTCACACTCCATAAGAAAAAGGTTTCCCTGTGATTTGCCTGTGCAAAATTTTCTTCGAAAAGTTATATTATGTTTGTCCCAGGAACTTCATTTTTTCCTTATGTCTTGTATTCTAAACTTATTTTTTATACTTTTCCTCGTTGCTTCCTTTTTCGTTTTTCTATTTTTCCTTCCACAGCACCGCTTGTTATTTCGATTGCCAGCATGTGCACAGTCTTCCGTACATCGTCTTTTTTATTACCACAATTCTTTCGTTTGGCGCTATTTTTCTACTATAGTAATTCCCTTTTTTTGCAAGCGTGCATTGCTTTCTTTATGTCTACAAACTCTTTCCTCGGCACCATTGCGTTCACTACTACAGTTTCTTTGAAGGAGTTGGGTTTTCTTTTCCTTAGAATTCTTTCTAGAACTTCAGCATAGCGGAACTGCTTCTTCGAATGTAAAAATTGTTCGAGTCTCAATTTCATCACGTTCGCAAGGAAATCGCCGAAAGAAAGCTCATGGAAATGATAAATTAGATCCTACCTCTGATTCAAGATGAACACGGAAGTATTTGTGAACCGGAAAGAAATCCGCAAAAACATTCAAAGTCAGGAAGTCGTCAGGATCGATTTTGGAAAAATTCATTCACTGATTAGCCACGACCATTCGTTTCAGATGATCGGTGAAAAACTAGCACAGCTCTGGACGATCTTGTTCTCAGATAATTTGAAATTTAAAATGAAATATCGAGCTTGCTCCGGTATATTTATGATGTATATTTGCTCTGATGTATATTTATGCAATTCTCGATTAAATATTTCCTTGCTATTTCCTTCATTACATAATTTGTATTCACAACCCGAAAAAACACGAATACATACATTATTGACTCCATAAATATCGAGATGTTTGTCAAGGAAACGCGAAAATATACCTCCGCATTTATCTTCGCATTTATAATAAAATGGATCTAATTTGATTTCATATAAACCTGACATCTCAACAAAATAGTTGAAATTGATATGGAACATGCTAATTCGAAAGCGAGATGAAGTACGATAAATTGGCGGAATTGGCGGTAGCTATACAGCATGTTATTTCTAGAAATAAGGAGGGTAGGTTTAAGTCTTTATTTTACAGGTTTCCAAAATAAACAAAGAATCATCCTCGCAAAAAAAGATACACAATTGCTAGATTTGTACTGATTTTTATGATAGGAATTTTTCATAAAGTAACTGTTTATCATGTTCGCAAATATGAAACAAACGAATTTTGCTTCTTCCTTTGTCTTAAGAGAAAAACATTATTCACCTCGCTTAATTGTTTACTTTATTCGCAAAGATATTTATATATAATTAATAATGTGAAAAGTGTTCGACGTGTAAAGATTTGTTCCTCTTAATTAACTTTCTATTCTATCCGAAAGGACATACTTTGCAAGACAGTAACGATAACAAAAATGTCTTTTAAGTAACTTCAACTTGTCCAATTCGCATGACAAAGCTAATTTGTTCTACTTCTCAAATGAAGTGCTTTGATAACGAAGCCGGTATCATTTTGTAAAACTACTCACGACGCAAAAGCGGCGGAAACCATGATCGTCTAGCAAGTACAAATAAGTCGTCAGTCGCAGCTGTGCCGGAAAGTTCAAACTTTGCTCAACATGACATATTCATATTTGTAGCTCAGATTTTCGCTGCTAATTCTCATATCATCACAAATTCGTGGACATCAGCCAGAGAATACTCTGATTAACATTCATTTGCAAATCCTACATCTTTATTCATTTGCCACAAAATTTTCAATACCACCGCATGTGATATTTGATATGTAAATTTGATATGTAAAATGTATGGTATTCATGTAAAAAATGAATAAGTACATTGAATAATTGGCGTATCTCGTTACAGTGTTTATGAAATTTCAAAATGTCTCATACAACACACATATTCGTAAAAGGTTTCTGCGCGTGTTCGGACATTTTCATAAGCTATTGTAACAAACATATCTCAATTTAATTTCCTCGTTAACTCATTACGGCTCCGGCAGTGAAATAATACGTAAAAGTTACACAAACGCAATTTTATCATAATATGTAAATCAAGGAAGGTTTCGTTTTATCAAATTACAAGCAATGAATTGTATACAATAATAGACACATCGTGGGACCCTATTATACAAACTGAAGATAGAAAATCAATTTCTATACTTTGGAACAGATACTTTAACATAGTGTCATAAAATACTTCAATTTCTTCAAATTTCACAAACTCCTAGCATCCAAATAGAAGGAGGAACAGCGAAGAAAAAGAAAGCTAATTCTTGAAACTTCTACTCGCAATTGCAATGTGAATAGAATCTAATAATCCAAATTGATCAAAAAAAGAAATTATAAACGAACACGCAACGAAACTTCGATCTCCAATGGATCAAGATTTATTCCAAAGGCTAAAAAGATCACGAAAATTGAACTATGCAGACAAGTCACCTTATCTCGTTGTCCGATTCAAAATATCCTTCCATATCCCAGTGCTTTTCAATTTGAAAACATATTCGTTTGGATCGTGCAATAAAGCTACGCAAACGAAGCGGTAATAAACTGCGAGAAGCCGAAAGCTCGCTATGAACGATAGCTTGGCACTGGAGTGAAGATTTCGCTGGTTTTGTCAGGAACTCCGGCATTTGGTTGGACCATAGATATTTCACTTGCCGCTCGATTTCTCGTATATCATCCCCCGTAACACGTGGCGCCATATCCAGAAGGGAATTGCTTGAAGCAGAGTGTCGAGACAGCCACAGGCAGTAGGAGGGTGTGTCCCGTTCAAAAGCAAAGGAGCAATCGCGTGCGGGGCAACAAGGATGCTGCCTTAATTTATCACCGTTCCCAGTGTGACCCGCGTCTTCTGGAGACGTAGCTATCCCTTACAGACGTTCATCCCTTCCAACTCGTGAAGGTTGCCCACGAGAATGCCTCTTAATCAGCTCTGATATGGCTGTCTGTGTTCGGTAAACACCGTTCTCCATTGTACAGTGGCTCTGCTATCGTACACTTCCGGGGAAACTCTGATGTTGTTTGGGGAATTGAGGACAATAATATGGATCGATAGGTGACGACACGGCTCTGAAGTGTCGCAACTGGCGCTAATTAAGTGTTCCGGTTAAACACAAACATGCTCTTCCTGTGTTTTAAAAGGTAACAAGGTGTAGTAAATTGTACGCTGTATTTGAAGGCTGGGAACGAGAAAAGCTGAGTAAATGAAGAGAAGAGCAGAGACACAAACTTGTGTCCATTCGTTCCTTTCTCTTTCCTTTTAATTAATCTTGATCGTAGTATCGTTCGACTAATACGAGTCGAGCTCAGAAGCTGGCATCGATCAAGTCCATCAATTGAAAAGCAAAGGAAAGTGATATTACAAATACTATTTGAATTTATTTTGTAATTTCTCATTATTTATGTGACGTTATCTTGTAATAAATGAAATTATAAAAATAAGTAGTTTGGTTTTTGAAAACATCAATTATGTAATAAAATTGAGAAATTGATGAAAAGTTGCTCAGCTACATTCATTCAACTGTTTTAATAACACAGAATCGTTTATATTAATCTTGCTATTTGGCTTTCAATTTGTTCTGACCAAGAACAACTTCCACGCAATTTACCAGTCATCGGTCAAGCAACTACGCAGAAAGGTTAAATTAGTTGGAAACTTGGTTTCATGGCGGTGTAGAGTTTTTATCAAAGGCAGATAGACAGCAAGTTCAGACTACCGCGAGAAATATGCATCGCTACAGCGTTCTCCATGGTTCGAGTTCATCAAGACAACGTGCCATAGCATTAGCATATATTCACCTACGAGCCATGTCGCTGGCTACCAACCGCGGCAGCTATACTAACTCGACTTTGTCGTCCACAACCAGAAGTTACGCTGATAACTTCCGGGCAACGAGTAACGAGTTGGACTGGAAACCTCGAAAAAGGTACAGTGTAGTTTCGTTATCTACCAAACACACGCTTCCAACAAAATCTCTCGTAAAGATGATTTATCTTGCTCCCTAAACGACTATCTTCCGTACAATTGTTTGATAAGCGTTTGATACCACAGCGTTTTGATATAGAACTTTTGATTGAAATAAAATTTTTAATCAGAAAAAAATGAACTACTTTACTAGAGCTTTGAACAATTGGTTTGTGTCTGAATGAACGATAGATACAAATAACAATAAAAGTTGTTTTAATATATCCTTAAATTTTCGTATGAATATCTTGGTTAAATTGAAAGATGCAATCTGGACAAATACATTGTGTATAATGCAAATACTTCAAAGACTTTTCACAAATTATCGTCATCGATAAAATCAAAGTATCGTTCTCGAGCATCGTTCGTCTTCAAGTGTCGTATTTCCCAGCTTGAACCTTCTAAAACGCTTACATAGAGAATGTATACGTTTACGTAGGGAACCGTTTCCAAGTGTCATACAAATTTCCTTGGATATCTCAATACATTTTTTTTCAAATTCGATTTCACGAATCAAACATGCGGAAATAACGATGTTTGCAACGGATGCTTTAACATATTGATGCATACTGGAAACTACATTTTGCGAGAAAAATGATAGTCAAAAAGTTGCAACCAAATTCTCACGCATGAAACAATATGTATTAGATTTGAATTTTTCCAAGAAATTAATTCATTAACTCACTTTTTCATACGCATGTATGTGTATAGTATACCTATATTTACCTATAGTATACCTATAATACCTATATTTATACTTTTTACATCTTGGAAATTATTGAATTTTCCTTTCAAAAACGAATGCGACAATATGGTAAACCAATTGTAATACGTATATCTGAAAGAATTTTGAGAAAAGATTCATTTATTAATTTAATTTCATAGTGGAATCCTAGTGGGTCACGTGAAAAGATAAGTCACAGAAAAATTGTAGCAATCCAATGAATTTTCTGCAAGTTACATTACCATGTATTACCCTATTAGTCTGGTAAAAGTTAAAAGTTACAATTCGAACATTTTCTACGTTTGTTGAAATCTATTGATTTAACCATTTAATCTAATCCTTTAATTTACAACTTCGCTACATCAGTTTCACCAATTATATCGGATAAATAGATCTTCCCATCTACTTAAAAACCTCTTCATCACAGCTGAACATTTCACACGGTGGCCATTTTTCTCGTCTCAAAACAAACCTGACTCTACTACTCGTAGGATTTTCCTGTTAATTAAGTGGCCTGAATTTTGAAGACACTTTTTAATTGGATGACGATAGTCATAGGAAGATCGAAGTTCTGATGGCACGAACGAATAATACCGAACGAATTGAAGGTAAACGTAGCGTGTTCCGGTTCTTTGCGTCGGAAGGGCGTTTTCCTGGGCGCAGCCTGCCGCTAATTGCTCAGCCACCTGTCGTTATTTAAATTTACTCACGGATCTCGTTTCGCTTTGTTCGCCGGCGGCCCGCGTAATTTAAGAATTTCTACCGTTGTATACGTTTGCAAACGGAACAAACTATTGTCTTGTTTTCCTGACGAAGAGGAAACAATTTTTCGTCGGTGCATCTCAACGCGTGTATCTAATTTTTTCCCTGCAGATATCCTCTTTTATTTCACTTTGCATCGCGTAAAACTAACTTCCTTCCAGCGCTGGATTTCCCGTGTTTATTATCGTGTTATCAACGAATTTCTAGTTGGTGCATTAATTAATGGCTTAAATGGACTGCCGTTGATTGAATCAATTTATTTGAACGCAAATTCCTATTATACAAACGAAGCACTATTTATAACGAGGAAAATAGAAAATTCCATGGCTTCAATGTTTCATAGCGTAATTTGAAACGATATTAATGTGCATAATTATTATGCCACCTATTGATATTTAATATAAATTATTAATTGTAATTTTATAAAGTAGAATTTTCCTAATATTTCTATAGATAACTAGATGAAGTGATATTTGGTAAAGCTTCCTAATAAATTTTAGGTGTCCTAATACTAATGATAGCAGTGTATTTTCATAGAATTAGTATTTCACCGAATACAACTATTTCTTTTGATAAGAGCAAGTCTCATAAGAACTGTAATAAATTATTATTTATCATTAAATTATGGTGTATTTTGTGAATACGATTAATAGAGCAAATATTCTAATCGATATTCTAAAATTTCCTGTCTGTCTTTTATTGATAAATCAGGACCAGTGACATTTTATTAAAAAACGAAATCCTTTTCATTAATTCCAATTCTGTATGTTTCTCATTGATTCTTTTCAATATTTATCCGAAGCCAATATTCCATTATCTGGTAGTTCATAATAAATAATTCTCTTCTATCTCCACTGAATTCACTATAAAATACTGAATAACCCAATGTATGAAATTCAATTGTACGAACTGTACGAACAGCTTAATCCTCAATGAGTGCAGACAAATAAAACTCTACTATAATCATGTCTTCTTTCATCTTTCATAGACACAATCATCTATAAAGTGTCGCGAACAATAAACGAGAATGTTTAAAAATGTTTTTAAATGTTAGGATGTTACAGGTACGTTAAAAATAAATTTAATACAGAACTGTGTCACAGGATGTAATTTCATATCTCGTAACATAAAATCTCTTCATTTCATACTTTAATATATATGGAAGGTATAAAGTATACTTATATATTTTATTTTATTCAGTCACCTAGTTTTAAATGTTCTGTGTATGCTGATATTTGTGAACTTATTTTCAAATCATTCAGCTTTTCATCGTTTCATTCGTGTTCATATATAGACATTTTTAGAGTTTATTTATCAGTATCGTTGGTTACAGAATACATAGGAAACGTTGCTCGAAAGAAACGAGCTTTCAATATTTCAGATATATTCTTTGACACGCGTCGCGTTAATTTCCCATTTATTCATCAGCGTAATTAGCATTCATTTCCATGTTACTTCATCTCACGTCATTTTGCTCCGTTCCATACCTTTCAAACCATTCTGTTCTGCATTCATATCATTTAATCAAACAGCTCTCTGATTTTATATTTCGTATTAATACCATGAGAATAGCTTTTATGAGAAATACTGAGAAAAATTTACCTTTTCCTCATAATTGTGAGTATTTTAAATGTTCATGCACAAATGAGGAAGCAAATATAATAAAGTTTATCTCGCAATTTTGTTACTGCCAAAATATATAATTTTGATTAATTCCAATTATTGCCAAACAGATATCGCAGTAAGCTGCAAACGTTCAATTGTGTTCAAAAACTTCTGTAATACTCGACGAAGACAATGACACAATAATTGCGTCAACTGCACATTACTGAAACAATTAAAACGACGAATACATCAGTAATAATAAAAGTGTTTTCAAGATATTTTATCTCAATTCGTTTATATTAGATTAGATTCTCTCTAAATCTGTTTATAAACTGATATATCCATATTTTCCACAATCGATAACTAACCAGCGAAAATAAAGTCGTTAATTTTTAAGCATCTGCAAGACTGAACTCTAAAAATGAACTATATTTTCAGGATAGAAGTATTATCACTTTAGCTAATTAAATTATACCATTTAACGAATGTCACAACTGAAAAACCGTTCTAATGTAATATTTCAATTAAATTAATACTAACTTCTCTAGTTACGTTGCTTGTAAATCAACGGCCACAAAGGTTTATCATATCCCCACGAGACTTCTCCAAATTACTAATTTAGTTAACAGTTAGTATCCCAATAGCTACTAATTACTCAAAACAGAATACATTTGCCAACATATTCACTAGCGTTCTGAAGTGCAAACAAGAATCCTTTCATCGGATCCTTTCGAAACGAATGAAAACTAAAAAGCTTGGACGGCGTAATGACAATTAAATGGCATCAAGTACCTCTAAAAAAACGACCTTGGAAAGGTAAAATACGCAGTGTACACTCGTATTACCTCATTCACTGGACCGCGAATGAATAATGCGGATTCATCGGAGGAACGAAGAGCAGGTGACGCGTCCATCGATGGAACCGATTGACCAACTTCCTGTGTTTCAATTTTCAGCGATAATTTCTGGTTTCACGTTCGACCCTTCGCGCCTCCATTATACCAACCAATCGACCGTAAACAGTTTTTCGATTGACGCGCCAGCCAAGAAGGGAAAATCGGCCCCGTCGCCTTCCGCATCGCTCGAACACAAAAGAAACGGGCACCATGTAATTAAAGATAAGCAGACGCTGTTTATAACGAGGTTCGGTTAATGAGCAGCTATTGTTTTGTTTCTTGTCGGGAAACTGCGCCTACTTGTCGTTATCCGATAGCGGCAAATTTTTTAACGCAGATACATTTCCATGTAGAACGTAATTATACATATTTGGTTCGGTGCTATTAGAAAGACAATAGTGATTGTAGTTGTTTATGGTATTTCACCCTGTTATTGTTCTTTTTCACGGGTTAGGTGTCTGAGAAACTTCGTGACAACTTCTAGAATCGTCATTAGCCTTCTTTTATTTCTTGTTGCGAAATGAGGTGTAAACGTTCCTCTCTTCTTCTGTTCTACTTTTTGGTACATGTTTCATTAAATATAGGGTGATTTTCGTTTCTAAGAAGACATCTTCTCGATTGAATTCGTTATATGATTGTAATGTATATAATTCGATATAACTATGCGGAGATGCTCAAGTAATTTCAGTCTCCGATCAACGTATCTCAATATATCGTAACACTAACGCATCGTAGAATTAATGCTGAACTTGTACATAAATTTTCAATGCTTCCGCGACACTTCTGCGATCTATGTAGAAATATTTATAAATCTACGATTATCAATCTTTCTGTTCTAAATTCGTCGACCTCCCAGTTTCTCGGTCAATATAATCATTTTAAAAGTATTTCACTCTATCGTTCCTTAGTTCCGCAAAAAGAAATTTCTATGAGAAATCATTCTGAACATTCTTGCGGTTCAATTAAAAAAGAAAAAAGAAAAAAATTAAAAGAAAAATAGGAGTCACTTTAATAAACACCCGACACACATTCGAAGTGAAACGCTGGAAACTCGAGTTGAAAGTATAAAGACGATATCAATAATATTCAGGATGCGTTGCTTACGTGAAAGAAGAGAGGAAAAGCACTCGTGTCCTGGCGATATAGCACGTTCACGACATGATTTATGAAAACACGGGAAACCCATGCGGCTTACCTGGAACAAAAACGAGAAGAGTTTATAAATTTTCGTCAAGCTTGGCCATTACCTCGAGGACCGCAATTTTTCTGAAGTACTACGGGGTCGTTTCGGTAGATATTGCTGGGAAATCGATTTCAATCGCGATTCAACGAATGAAGAGGCAAACCCTAGAGGTTAGTGCAATTTACACTTCTTCAATTTCTGATTACGTGCTGGAACGTTTATATTTTCATTTGTAAAGGTATAATATCGACGCTATTCACGAATCAAATGGGAAAAGAGATTTTAACAATATTATTTAACGGGAATCAACGCAAGTCAATATATATTCCATCTGTAAATTTCGAACGAATTTAAACAAAATGTCGTTAATAGACATTTTGTTATTGAGAGATATTTATACTCTACGTTGTTATCCAAATATAGTTACGCAACTTTTATTAAAACGCGTATTTCTGTTATAAATTGCAAATATTGTACGAACTATGTAATAAATGCGAAGTATCACAGATTTCTTCCGCAAAATGTGTTCCAGTATATTTGATGAGTAAATATAAAAATGAAATGAAATATAAAAATTAAATACAAATACGAATTCATGTATGATTTATTAGAAAACCGTAATAAAAATAACAAACAACAGTATAGATATGTTTCGTGTTCGATGTAATAGCCAGAAATTGCAAAGTTAGAACATTAACATGAATGATAGGCAGGTCGAAGAGCTGTTAGAATAAACGCGTGTTATATTTTATGTTGTTAAGAACTGATAACGAAATTGTGTTTCATCTCTCGAACTAAAAATGATTTATGTGACAATTTTTCTCGGTTTTCATAATTTCTCTACTCCCCCGTTATCCTTCCATTTACTCTTTCTTACTTTCTTGTTCTATCTTATATTTATTCATAGAATTTTCTAGCACTATTATACGAAAAAAACCTGAGACACTCGGTATATAAATTGCGCAAACCTTTTAAAATATACGTCTTCGTTGAACCAGGCAAAGAAGAAATATTCTCTTTAAAGAATTTTTATACGTTCATACATTAAAATAGGTAATCATCCTGGTCATATAGAGGTCAATAAATTAAAAACTACTGATACACGTAAATCGTGCTATTAAAGTTCGTGTATGGACATCACGATGTTATGCGAAAACCAATAGAGACTGATAAAGCTCGAACCCTATTCGAAACAATAATTTGACCGAACTTTTTCACGCGGTCTATACTGCACGCGAAGTACATTATTAAAAGTTTCATGACAAAATTTTGAAGTTTCATATTTTCTATATATTCGTGCACCATTGTACAATACACAGTACACTGCAGTCATAAAGATAAGAGAGAGTCACGTATTAAAATTCCAACTATGCTAATTTTCCAGCCTGAATTTTCATTATAAAACTTATACCATATAAAATATTCATATATGCATTGAATCAGTATTCAAGTTCTTGTCAATTTTACAACCTGATAAGGATATATCCACGAAATACGTACGATACAGAAGCCTTTCAAAAAGGAATCACAATTTATTTCTTCGAAAGACAATCCGAATTTCGCTATATAACACTAGCCATTTTATTCGCCAGATATTTAACTATACGTAATTAAATTAGCATTGCGATATTTACGTTCTATGACTTTTCGATTATCGAAATATCGTGATCAGTTTCGACGATACCAAATTGTTCAGTGAGACGAGAATTTCCTTCGCCTGGTCAATTAATAACAAAAAAAAAAAATAAATAAATAAATAAATAAATAAATAAAATTGCGTTAAAAACACCTCGGTCTTAATTTATTAAAAGTACAATTCCAAGTTCGGAAATTGTTCATAGGTCTTCTTCGAAACGTGATTCGATATAAAAACATCAAATTAATCTCTACGTCTAATAATTATCTCTCAGCTATACCATTCACTTACACTATATCAGTTATGAGTTCAACATCTTCTTTCTTATCTATCGCAAATGGATTTCAATCTAATCGTCCGTGCGAGAGTACTCTCTTTACTTCTCAGACATCTTACCTCCGTACAATTTCGATAGAATGGGAGCGTCGCGGCGCGACGTCGCATCGGACCAAGCGTAGAATGCCTGGTGAACTGCCGTCAAAAGGATCGAATCAACCACTTGGAAGGAGCGCGGTATAATCGGCGTAAGCTGTAGAATTCGCGATCTGAGAACCGACGAATATGTGGCTCGCGGAACATGTTTCGAAGCTGATGAATTCCATCGAGAATGAGGCTCCTGTACTCAATGGACGAATCTATGTGGAAACGCAGCCATGTTACTGCGAAACGAAGTTCCAAAGGGGAACTGCGAATTCCATCGCGTTCACCGAGTAACAGAAAGGAAATGGATGATTGTCGCCGTCGAGATCCCATGAAATTTCATTTTGAAAATTGCTCGCGCTCTTCGTCTAGCGTTCGATGACAATTTTCTTGTTTCGCAAGATCGTACGAGGATATTATTTCTTCCGGTTGATAGAAGAGCCTCGAGACGTTCATATTGGTATTTGACGATATTAGCTTAAACACATATGCCGATATGGATGAATTTTGATGCTTAGATAAAATTTAATTAAGCGTCGATTCGATTCTTTCCCAGTTTGTTGTGTCAGGAAGTTATATTCGCTGAAAATTGTCGAGCCTTTAAACATTCTTACGTAATGCAATTTTACGGTGGAGCGTTCCAGATTTTCTACTTTTCAGGTGTATAAAGTTGATGAGAATGCGGGAAAACCGCTGACCAATTCCAACATTTTCCTAATCCCAAGAAACCAGAATAATAGAAAATTTATTTAATATCTGCATGGAATATCCCGTTAGAACTGATGTAGAATTCAGGAGCGTCTCGAAGACGATTTCCCAACTTTCTTCACTCTCGAGATTTGTCCAAATTAAAATTTCAATCCCCTTTACAGCCACTGGTTATTCCACAATTCTGCTAAATATTAACCCGTTTCATAAGTTTTGTCGTTGCTTCGCCCGAATTTCTTTTATTAAATTACAACGTACGCGTAATACAACAATATTACGAGCTTTATCGTCAACGTATTGTTGTTCTTTGTCATTCAAATATCTCCTCGAATCTAAAGACAGAATTTATTTGAAATTTTATTCGCCACAAATACGAGTCGACTATCCAAATACATTTTCTATTAACAACATTTCATAAGCATTTTCAATGCAAACGTCTGATATTCACGGTGGCGACTTTAACGTCAGAATTTAATAAAATACATTCCTTACGCTCACAAGAACATTCAGCGACTTGAAATGTTTGAAAAGCAGAGAGCTAAAAGTAATAAATTAAGGGAATACGTGAACAGGTAAATAAATATGTACACGCTGACAATTAATACCACGACGCGACGTAGTTAACGGTCTCGTGGCGCTAGTGTAGCATCAGCCAGCCATAGTAACATTAGTGGCTAGAGACTTGAACATTGATGAAACAAAGGCAAAACAAACTCGAAGAGTTTGTGCCAGCTAAAACATTTCTAGAAGCACGAGCCCTGGCAACGCGTTATGCAATTGATACGACTATGTAGGTGGTAGCTAGCTTGTGATAGAAACTTCTCCCATAAAGCATCAACAAATACATAGACACAGACGTGGTACCGCTAGGAAATCAAGCAGAAGGAACCTCTCGAGACGCTCGGTGCATTTCTACACGTTTTCCGTGTGCCGCGTCGGCGGCCTGGAAATAGCTGCTTCCTCTATAAAACACGTGCGACAGGGAACGAAGTTGGGGAACGAGGTAATCCCGCGACTGCTAACAAATCCCTGCATCCATTTCGCCAACCTCTTGTCACGATCGAACGCATGTGGCGGGAACGTCGTAAAAAGGGACTAGATTCCTGGGACATGATGCGTTACGATGCAACTATCGATTTCAAATGATCGCTATGGGTTTACTGCAGCTCGTAGAAATAGAGACTGACTCATATACGGTTGATACTGGCTATAGATAATCTCTTAAATGGATCGTAACGTTAGAGAATGGCGGAGTAAAGATCGAATTGTCCCATGGTGTCTATTTTCATAGGACTTCACTTTTCTTAAACACTGTTATTCGTAGGGTTTGAGAGAACTAATTTCGTACGAAGCGTGGTAACTAATCTGTGGTTGAAGGAAGAAATTAATCGATCGGAATTTCGTATTACGTGGCAAGAGTTTGTTCAAACTACTTTCAAGAATTACAATGACATAGTAAATTATACTAATGATATATTGGATTCCACATTTTGGTAATGAATGTATTCTGAACGCTATTGCGAACGTTTTAATACTAGTTAATATTTAAAATACTGCATAATAAAAATGTGAATGTAATGTAATTAATGCTTTCAACGTCGGTAAATATCACGAGTAGATTTTAAATATTTTTATATGTGAATAAAAATTGACAATAAATTTTAATCGTATTTAATAAACAAAGCTGCTCGGCCGCAAAACGTATATATATGTATAGTGTTTTCCAATTAATAAACGCGAACAGAATTCATCGAAAAGTGAAAGCGAATCAAAGAATTCCATATAAATAAAATTCAAACATTCCTAGACCATAAACTATTGTCAATTTAAATAACCGCGTGTGCTGCAACTCTCTTCGAACTTTTTCGCAAGATTCATCTTACAACAACGAAGAGCCGCTGTTAAAAGCGAGACATGCAAAAATTTGTCTCGCGAATTTCTTCTTTCGCGGAAGAATCTCGCAAAGAAAGGGGAGAAAAGAAAAGCAACTCGTGTAATTTGAAAAATTCCTCTTAATTCAGTCGACGATGCAAGGCGAACGTGAAAAATGTGAGGCCTCGTCATCCCTTGTAATGCGAGCCTCTCTGAGTATTAAAACAAAATTAATCTAAAAACGGCGTTGAAGCAAAGAAAAAAAAAAGGAAGATAACAGCAGAAAGAAATAATAAGAGAAATAAAGAAAAAAAAGGGGAGCTTACAGCGGACTAATTCAGCGTACTTACTATAGCATAAGCACACATACTCCCGTTCTTAAGTATCGCGATAAAGTCAAAATCTGACGCATGCCTGCTTAATTTAAAATCCTAATGTAAAATGGCTATGAAGAAACCGTCAAAATCAACAGGAATTCCTATCTAATTTGAAACCCTACATCAGAAGAAATTTATATATTCAATACTCATGATATTAATAATAATTCTTACAATTATTAAATTGCTTTCTCAAATGAATCGATCCAATGAATCTCCTTTTTCTCGTCTAGATTCATATTTCAACTTACATCCAGCACGCTCCTAACCCTCATACAAGTTATCCAACATAAACTGTTATCTATTACTCTTTACATCGTTTCTTGTCTCGAAAAACTCGATAAGAGAAAACCTTCATAATACGAAGATCTCAGTTTTAAAGAAGAATTCCATTTACCGAGATTAGGACTAAACTTACAAATAGACCAGAAACGTTTGTGGAATTTGATATGTTTATAAATATGACTGAAGACACATATTCTAAATAGAAATTTCCTTCCTCTGCTAAATATTGCAATACTCTTGTTCCTCTACTTTGGATATTTTATATATTCTTACACGTTTATGCATTTTGTAGATTTTCGAAGAATTTAAATTTCACAAAAATGCATGTAAATCCGTGGTCTACTTATGAACCGGAGTGTAAGAGATGACCGTTGCTGGCAAAGATCCACTTTCTGGGTTCTTCGCAGAGGACTGCGCCCCTTAGGCACCGCCGACCACGAAACGGGATACGCTCGGTAATATTTTCAGTAGCCGCGACGTGCCTAGGGTAAAACGTCGCGAGAAAGGGTGGCTACTGGCTCTGAACTTCGGGCTCGAAGGGAGAAACACAGTAAAGGAGTAACGTAATCCGTGGTAATTTGTCATCCGCCCGTGTAACAGCCACAGCTCGTCTCTTGTTTCTTATTTTTCTCGAGCTGAATGCAGGCGTCACTTGCGCATCCTTCGTCGTCGCTGTCCTTCGTCTGGCTTCGTTCATCGCGGAATGCAAGAAGCTAAATTGCACACGGAATCGGGGACGGTAAACCATTCCGCAATCCTGCGAACGAAGAAAATTTCTCCGGAACACGACACGAGGCGTTGGACTGATAAAATGTGGACAAGACGAAACCAAGAAATGGCGAAGGAACCTTCGTGAAAAATTGTTCAGCTTCCGTAACACTTACTAATCAGAATATTTTGTATTTTCTAGTTTCGTATTTGTTAAATATAAATTTAATTCAATTAAAGTAGCTTTTTTATTCGTATCGCTATTTAGAGGCGTGGTGTAATATTGGAATTGCGTTGAGTAAAAGTACATGACCTCTCGATAATTAAGAATTATATGTGATATTTTATAATTGATTGCAGTATTTAGAATTTGGGAATTGCGTGTGAAACGTTACGTCTGTTGGATTCGGTATAAGAATATAAAAATGAAGCGAGGATTCGGTATATCCTAAATCGTATCTCGAACTCCATTTTATTCAGTTCTATTTATTAGAAGAATAATTTTGGATTTCTTTCCTATTTTTAGAATTAAAAGTTTAATACAGGGTAATAAGCTCAAATTTGTACAACCTAAGTTCTCAAGCATTGCTTATTTATACTCAAAAAATGCAAAAGATAGAAACTCTGTCTTTTTATAAATGGGGACAACACAGAAGTAAACGAATAATTCAATGTACTTTAAATTTCACAATATTTGAAACTTCTCCGCTTCTCTGTTACTTTATTCAAAATTCCACAATGTTGTTAATTTTCCATATATATATATATATAATTTTCTCTTCTTTACACTCTAAAAGTAGAAAGAGACCAAAAGCTGGATCGTTCTCCAAACTTCCGAATGCATGAATCTTGGCAAATCTATTTCTAAATATCGCAGTTTTATTGAACGAAAATAAAAAAAAATGGGGAATGTTGAAGTGTTAAATATAAAAAATAATATTCAATGGAAGAACAATTCGTTTCAATCTTGGAAAAATGTGACATAAAGATGTTGCGTCTCTGAGAATGTAGTCATGCAGGTAAAAGGAAGACAAAGTCGTAAGACGATATTGCCATAGCAATCTCCGCTGCAACCCCATCTCTTGCATAGCGTATCGCGTATGGTTTGGGATGGTTCTCTGGCCTTGTCTCAGCCCGCTTTTCCCGTCCGCAAATAGGAAGAGCGGAGCTTGAAACCCTAAGGCCCGCATCGTAAAATATCGTTAATATAAGTTTGCACGGTGATTCACATTCTGCAGCCAGTGTGACCGAATTCTACGTGCTCCAGGGTTGAAATTACGACTGGTAATACCTGCAGCGTGTTTTTACGACCAGAAAAAGTGAAGCTTGATCGTTGTTAATTTCAGTATGACGAGGAGTTGAATTAATCTGGCAATTGCTTCTGGTTTATTGATGAAATGGCTAATATGATTTTTCGATAATAATGGATAAATTGATCTTTTCTAAATTTTACGTAGATACAAAGCAAATATTGTTTTATTTTCTGTACTAGAAGCATTCCAATGTCTGTGATAATTCTCCTTTCATCGTCTGAAGCAGTGAAAATTTTAACAAGAGGATATTCTTCGGTTTACTGCCACTTTGTATAGACACATTTTTCCTCTGATTTAATTTTAGAAGTAACGCAAAACACGTGTATTCAAATTTTAATTCAAAAAACAACACAAGAATTCGTCCTTTTAGAAAGAAATAAAATTTTCTTCCAACGAAAACTAAAATAAAATACTCTGTATTAAATTTTTAAACAATAAGAAAGAAACCCAAAATTATTCTTCTAATAAATAAAACCGAATAAAATGGAGTTCGAGATAGGTAGCGAAATTGTATTACTTTTTATTTATGAAACAGCAAAGAAACGTAGAACCCTTCTACCAACAAATAAAACTAGATGAAATATTGTAAAACACGCGTATCGAAATTTTAATTTAAAAAATAGTAAAAAGATGTTAAGTTGTTCGAGAAATAAAGGAGGTAAAGTAAAAGACTCGTATCAAGATTTTAATTAAAAAAATAGCGAGAGAACTACCTTCGTATCTGATCTGAATGTACTGCTACTACTAATTTCCAATCGTTGAAACCTGTTCTCCAAGGGCTTTAGATATCGGATCCATTAACGATGCTTCGCTTTCCTCCTTTAGTTGTCTTTAGTTCGATCACAGTTTCGTTTCCGTTTCTTATCATTTATCACGATTTCCGAAGGTGTCGCGTTTCATTCGCTTAAGAACGATATATTGTCGAGGCTGAACGAAAAGAGTAAGCTCGTCGATGTTTCGAGATTTTATTGGAAACTGTAGCCACGTCCCCAGTGTTCTCTCTCCTCGAGCATCGATCTTAATCTTGTCGATCGATTGCCGTCACTCGATTTGTCGTCTGTTCGCTCTATTACCGTCGACTGTTGTAGATCTCATTTTATGAAGTGTCATAATTCGATGTTCGAACAAAGAGACCGTCATTTAGAAAAAGGATTACAAGCAATTACCTGAACATGATATATGTTGAATAAATATGAGCTTTTTCAACAAATTAATACTCTGTGACTTTTTTTCTTTTTGAAGGAACGAAAAGATTAAAAATATATTCTCTAACTTTGGACCTTGATGTATTTTCCTAGAAAAAATATTAGTTTTGGATTTATTTGTTTAAGAAATATTATTACACTTCGAATGACTTAATGTAGTTTCTAAAATTGAAACTTAGTATTGTATGTACTATCTTCTTATCATTTATAAAATGGATAGAGATGAATTATTGATATTTTAAATACAATAATAAAACGTTCTATTTCATTAAACTAAAAGATTGCAAATAATTATACTCGTAACAGAAAGTATTAACCTCTACCAATTAGTTAACGAATAATTTCAAGCTAATGAACAATTCTAACTAAAATATTTGACATCAATTGAATTTATAGATCTTAAAGAGATAAATTGTTTAATTGCTTTATACGGCGTATATACAAAGTTAAAGGAATGTTTGTTTTCCTGTCTTTACCATCTCTACGAGTGAAAAAATCAAAAAAGAAAATGTGAGATCGTTGTTTCGAATAAATCAAGGTTTTACATGTCTATTCCAGGAAACAGAATGAAATTCTTTCAAATAGTGAAACAGTGGCCTTGGTTGGTCGAAACGGTTGGGCGCCAGATGTTGGGCTGCTCCCTGTCGCAGCTATTATTAGTTATCGCTGTGTGCAATTAGTCGAGACACACAGAAATCCAGCAAATTTGTACCTGGCCTCGTAAGTCATGAATATTCACGATGAAATCACTCCGTTCTTCATGAGTTGCTCCATTATTACCGTGATTTGCCAATTACAAATTACGCGAAATTTGGATGCCACGTCTACATGCATCGAAATAGTGTACCAATGTTTAAACTGAATGCGACTGTTAATGTTTGCTCCATTTAACGTACCATTTCTATATAGCAAGATAATTTCTAAGCCAAAAGATGCCAGTTATTGAATTGTATATATAGTTTGAACTGAAATTGAAAATAATTGTTTCTGGTATGCGAAATGCTATGAAACAAAAAATAACATCTCTTTGCTTTCATACAAAGCTGTTACAGTTATTGAAACTTTTGATTTTCATGAATGATTAACTATCGTTACTTCGTAGCTTCCTCAAATACATTTCTTTGTATTTTACATATCATGCAATTGTTTAGAATAACCACAGCTTTCTGGAATAAAGATTTCCATCTTTTGAACAAAGTCAAATAAAGTCTGGAATCGCTAATAATCAGAAATTATAGTACTTTCAAATAGATCTCTGCGTATGTATCATAATCTACGTATACTTACGAAAACATATAATGATTATTTATTTTTAAATATTACAATAATCACGTATCGTGACTCCTTGTAATTTCACTACTTACACGCAACTATTACAACAATCATACAACTGAAAGTATTGGTGTTAGTGCAACAGAGATCGGGAAAAGCATGAGAAATCCTTACCAATCCTCGGTCGCAACCTTTTCAAACATACTTCAAACATCACGCGATTCTTCAAATCCCTCTACCCTCTTAAATCAAAACTTTGAAAATTATTCGAGGAAAAATTCCCAAACTTCAAACGGTCGAACCCTCGGCGCTCGCAATTTCAAAACTTTGATTGGTCGCCTTTCGTAGAGTCTTGGAAGAAATGCATAAGCAAAATCTAGTTACCAAGCAAGAGAACGGAAACAGCGCGAGTTTCATCAATTGGAAAACGATGATAGTGCGCGTGCACGTTAATCGAAAGGGTTTGATCTTGTTGGCGTGGATGCTTATCGATGATGGACACGACGCTTTATAATGATAAAGAGTGCAGTTTACATCGATATCATTCTGCGGAGGTCGGACGTTTTCTAGAGCGTTGACGATGGCGTGACACGACCGACCTCTTTGCCGCGCCAAAGAGCAGAAACGATAAGTGACAGTGAAGCGGGAAGTCGACTGAGATCAGTGCACAGACGGACTTTTTTGACCTCTAAAACTTCTGCAAAATGAAAAATGAAAGACATCCGACGATCTTGCTGTCACCAGGACGGAATTAAACTTCCGGAGGATGCCGCGATATCTCCCGTTGAAATAAGCTCCGATTCTACTTGCACTGATTTCTTCCACGTCAAATGAAACATTCGACAGGTGACTATTTAACCAGCGACGTAGTCTTTAATTTTATTCTTGGAAATTCTACAAAGATTAAATTTACAAGTACGCGGATATATCTTCGATACGTCAAAGAATTAAGAAAAATAAGTATTTTCAGTGATACTTAAGTATAATTATTCGCAAGTTTCAAGGGAGGGATAAGCGTTTTGTCAGGGATGATAGGTGAAGAATTTCTCGTGGAAACATATCTTTGATGGATGGATGTAGATTTTGAAGGAAAATTTGTTTGTGATTTGTACAATAGTACAAGTACTTTCATTATTTTAATTGTTTTAATGATTCTTTTTTTTTTTTCTTCCTTTGATGTAAAGGAACGTAGGCATTTTTAAAGTAGATGAAAAGAATCTTTGTGGCGGTCTCAGCCTCTGACGCAGCCGATTCTAAAAATATATTACTACGAAATAAAGATCATTTAAAATTGTAATCATTGTTTTTACGAAGAAAGCTCATAATTTGCTTCTAAATTTAATTTTTTGTTTCTCATAAATATACGTATAAAAGAAGCCAAGTAATCTGAATCATACTTCCACAAACGTTTCTAGGATTTCTATATAAAAGTAATTCCACAAGCCTCGAATTGTTGTAATAGTTTTATAAATATTTTGTTATTAGTCCAAATATACTCGAATCTGCTTCTCAAAATCGTATCATTTCCCTACCTTCCATTTCCATTCAATATTTGCCAGTTGACAACACTGCCAATTAATTTCCAAATCCGCGTTGAAAAGTATCGAGCAATATAAATAGCCCTGCAAGGGATTATAAAAAGCAACACAGTTGCTATGTAATCATTTTTGTAGAGTGACGCATATAAATTTTTACCAAACAAAATCTTCGTATCACTATCATCTCATAAATTTACATATCTACGCGAAGTTAAAATGTCATTTAATATGAGTAACAGGAAAATAATGAATCAGTCTCAACGAGTAGAATAATATGCTAGTGCAATACGTATCATAAATTTTTCGAAAATTCAGCGAAACACATCCTGATTCGTCAAGTAAATAATTCTGGTTTATATAAGAGCAGTCACGAAAGGGACATAGAATCGAGGAAATTTTTAAATCGAGTTCCAGAAATTTCGCCAGTCACGTAGTATACATCGAACGACATGAATGAGTGACGCAGAGCGTGGTGGACAATGAACTCGATGAATGCGCCTCTGAATGATGCATTCGGAGAGTCGTTGATCTTCGAACCAATGAATTATGTTGCAAGCCTTAGCAGAACATCGACCAACTCCCAATAGAAACAATTCGCCTGAGAGCTCGAAATTCCCTTCCTTGCATTTGATCGATCAAGCGAACGCCAAAAGATGCATTGTTGCAGATGTTGCCGGAATTGAAACTTTATTTGAATCGAGAATCAGCAACATCGTTCGGATTCCACTGAGAAAAATTCCGTGCACACACTCATTTCACACTAAATATTCAACAGTTCCATTGATAACGTCCAAGTCTAGTCGCAATTTTTAAGGAAGAATTCTGCAGTCTAAAAACCTTATCGTGCTTATTAACGAATAATTTATTGTCTGTCGATATTTTTATAACTATGTTCGTGCCAACTTTTTAGTAATCTTTTAATGTAATAGATTATTGTAATTATTTATATCGACAGGTTATTCAGATTTTGATGGGAAGCACTCGGTTCACAACTTGGAAAATTAATTTCCTTTATGGCGATTGAAAAGTCTACAAGATACATATAGTCTATGTAATAATTTCTAATTATTCTCTTTAAATTTCGTCTAATATTGTTTTTGACGAAGAATTTGTTTTGGATGGAAGTACATTTCTTCTCGATTTACTAATATATCGTTTTATAGATTGTTTGTACATCAACTTCATTTATACGTGTGCGTAATCTGTTTAATTACTAAATGCAGTAGCTGCCATTTAATTTTATCTTGAAAATGCAAAATGCAAAATAGAAGACAGCATTACTCATGCAATAACCTCGTATCGTGGTACAGTGAATAATATTATTAAGTGAATAATATCATATTCGTACCTTCGATGAAAATAGATTAAAAAATATCTACCATATAATCTTATCGTGCATATTTAATTAATTGAATGTTCAGTTTCTTTCAATTCGTTTGAGCTAATTGCTCGTAGAATATCGTTGAAATAACTAAGGAAACTTTGTGGGTCAGAAAATTCTGCTGGCTATTTAGAACGTCAATATTACAGGATATTACATCTCCATTAGCTCTGGGCTGTTAAAAACGGAAGGAACTTTTCACTGTGCAGAAAGGAAACGATTTCAAATGCACCGAGAAATTGTTTTTCCGCCTTTTCTCATTTTAAATTGGTAGAATGCTGTGCTACGCGTTGGTTTTTAAAAATAACTTTCTCAGGTTATAGCCTCCTCGTTTCACGCTCATATATTCAGAAATTCTCAGTCAAATATTCATTATCTTACTTCTTACATTTTTCAATACAAGTGAGAATTATATATCTATTAAGTACATCCATTCAATTTTTTCTTTTCTTAGATATAGGATTTTCTTATTCGTAAAAAATATTTTCCATGAAAATTATCGACGTACACACATACATACTATGTATAATAAATATTTTCAGTCTTTAATATCAGATATTAAATAACATTTAAATTAACTCAGAAATTGTCATTATTTTATAAATGAGATATATCTATTTCCATTTATCTCCATCCATGAAGTATTTAAAAAATTATTACTATTTTTATTGGACAAAGTTCCAAAAATTTAACTTAACGAACGATTGTATGGAACAATTTAGCAAAAACGTTGAGAAGAGTCTTAAAATGTTTTTAAATTTGTCGAACTTTGTTCAAACGTAGTTTGAAAGATTTACTATACACAAATATTTAAAAACGCGGAGGGTCAATCTCAAATAGCTGAATTTCTGAACCCTGTACGAACTATAGAAAAAGTAGACAAACTAAAATAGCCAAAAAGTTATAGTCAACGAATTATAATTGAAGCAAGTCTTAATAGAAAAAGAAAATTCACGAAAGTTCTCACGTTTGTTTCATCGACTCCGAAGCATATTTCGTTGGTATAAAGTACACTGGCACACCGCTGCGTGCAACGGTAATGCAATGAACACAGAGAGACGATGATACAATCTAAAAATATCGGGCGAGGCGACGCGACGCTTGCTACTAGCCAGGTTGTCCAATTGCATCAGGGGAAGAGTCGTGCAGAACTTCGCGAAGGGCTTGAAATTATTTAAAACGTCATGCGTCAGGTGCGCTGCCCTCTGTGACACCTCCTACGCTATTCCTCGCGAAATAATCAATAGTATAAAAAAAGAATCTTTCGCCTCTTATTTTTACTTGGCTATCTTTTTGTCTCATTTTTTATTTTTGTATCCATCGAGTACCTTTTATCTGGCAATTAAATAAAAGTTATTTGAGATTCGCAAGAATACACCGTTTAATTTTCTTTTTCCTTTCTTTTTTTTGGACCACTTAATGAAACGTAAAAAATAAGGTTGAATGGACAGTTTAATCTAACAAGTTTCACGCTGTTACTTTTACTTGGTTATATTTTTGCTCTGTTTTTATTTCTCTGTTTATCGCGTACCGATTATGCAAAACAAACTGGAGAGCATAATAGAATCGTGTATCTATATCGTGGTAAGTTGACTATTTTTACTTTTGCCGCATATATTTACCAAATATCTGCGACGTTTATTTTATGCAAAATTATACAAAAATAATTCGAAATTGCAGTAAAAATTCGGCATATGCGATCGAACATTTTTCGCGAACTGAAAGGAATTATTATAAAGTAAACTTCGATATAAAAAGAGGAACGCACAAATAGCGGTCGTTTAATTCACATTTTCTTTGTTATCCTTTGTTCCTTTTTAATTTGTATATCTGACGGATATGTTTACAAATATTTACTATTTGTATAATAAAAATAACTTGAGATTGCGAGATGCACGAGATGCACGTGGTAGAACTTGCTTTGGACCGCAAAGGATTGGTATTATAGCTCAGACAGAGCATGGCGGCACCTCCATCAAACTTCTATCGCAAAATCCCGGTCTACCGCAAGTTCGAAACTAACCGTCGATCTATTCAAACAGATCAACCTTCCGAACCTAGAATATACTTGTTAGATAGCTTTGCCGCGAATCCATTACCCAAACAAAGATGACATACTTAGAGCAAGACGGATTGTATTTCCCATTTTCTCGCTTGTTTCTTCCTCGGAACAGCAATTGTCCAGCCTCCTAAAAGTACTGCTTAATCTTCAATTTAAGCCGGTTAGAAGGCTACATTTTTCCACGGTGGAAGGTACATAACAATGGTATTAAAAATTCTACGCGATGCTTCACGGAAAAGTGGACTGATTAAAGTATTACTGCAGAAGTTGATCTCGACGCGAAAGTACGAAATGCCGTGGAAAGAATATCTCCGTGTCTGGCTAACGAGCTGCAGCGAGAGAGAAAGAATGAGAGTTAGAAAGAGTTCATCAAAGCGGTGCAGTTCCACTGCAGGGACCGGGATACCAAGTGAAATTGAAAAAAGTTTCGTGCGATTATTGCGATAAAGCAGTCAGAGAGGTCTTAATCTTGGAGGAAGTTAGCTGGTTCGCGGACGTCGCGACATCGAAGAAAGGCGAAAGAAAAAAAAGTCGAGAACGACCCCTGGCGGGTACAAAGATTCTCTATAGCGTGTGTCCAGGTAATTGTAAGCGCTCTTTGGCGGCTGTAACTCCAATTATCGTCGCCTCTTTTGTCCACAGAACAGTCAACTTTGATCGAAAGTCTCGTCGTCTCTGTAAGTACGCTCAGGGAGATGAAGAAGAAAAAGAAGACGAAGAAGAAGAAGAAGAGTACCCGAAGGAAGACTGCGAATCGAGGAGGAGATGACGCATTTCCTTGTGCTCGGGCCGTTTAATTAAATTTTTCACCGAGAGCCGTTAGTTAAGGATAAAAATCCCTCGATGCCACTGGTGTCTCGCTTCTTAGATGCCTATGGGGCCAGGCGTCAGGGTTAATGTGATAATTAAAATTACTTTGTCCAGGAGTATCGAAAAGGGCAGACGAAAAGAGCTCCGTGGAGCGTATCCCATTAAAATACTCATTTCCATCGTGAAAACGTGCCTTTTGAACAGGCACAGGTGTAAACATCCTCGCGAGCGAACATGGCGTACGTCGAAGCCCTTGTGTATCCGCCTTCGTTCGCGTCAAGCGACCCAATTTCTTCAAGCCAGGCTCTTTGCAAGCCTCTGGAATTCTCAATTATCTTCTCTGCTTCTCTGTAATGATATTTAATGAAATCATAGATGAATCGCAGTCGGTGTATAGGAGTAGGTGTCGCTTTATAACTTGAAACTTTTAGAGTTGAGATCACGCGGATTGCTTGCAGACATTAATAGGCAAAAGGATTGTCTCCTCGCGCGAAAGGTGGAATTTCAGGCAACAATTGCTGCGTCTGTTATATAGAGAGAAGATCTTTTACACTGTTTCTAGGTGGAGATTTGTCAAGTAGGTAGATTCGTGATCTTTGAAAAGGAAAAACGGATTTAGTCCTTTGATCTATGAAGGAACTGACTCTGATATTTCTACAAATTATTACACGTTGTATTCTTTGTATATGATTTATTCATTTTAATCCTGATTGTCTCTATACTCAATAGTTGATACGATTTTTCCAAATATTTTGATTCATGATTCAGATATTTATAAGAATTATTATATAACGGTCTATCATTTCTATATTGATCGTCGCTTCAATGCAAAATCAAATTGCTTTGAAAAATTAATCAGATGTCAGACTAATCACATCTTGGCCTTTTACAAATTTCCGAACTATAATAATAGACTAGAATAATAGAGACGAGCGCACGATCAATGTACCTAATTTCGTAGGGTCAGGTCAAATGCAAATAGAATCAATCGACTTGGTTTCTATCTATCTTAAATATATAAATAAATGAATAACGAAGAATAATGTATAACGATTTCTACAAATAACTTGCACAGTACAATTAATTTGACGATAAGAATTAATCGAATGTGTAAAAAATACAAGAAAAAGAGGAAGAAAAATAGAAGATACGTATAAAGGATACAGACGGACTCCACAAAATATGATTATATTGTCCTACGATAATATGAAATTTACATAAAAGGATAAAATATAAATGAAGAGCGTAAAATGAAAATAAACTAATGAAATGATGTGTGAATAAGAAAATAATAAAAATAATAGGAAAATGATAAAAACAACTGCCACTTTATTTTAATGTACAATATTTCTCATCGTTTCGCCGCTTCATAAAGAAAAGAAGTGGCGGTGGGGGAGACAAAGAAATAGAAGAAATAAACCAACGTTCCATAAATATGAACAAAACGAGCACAACGAAACGAAATCCTTTTATCGTCAGCGCGAACAATTATCAACGTCACGTAACGTCGTAGTCAGAACGGATAACCATCGAGAAAATAGTTGATTACGTAATACCGGTGGCTGTCGTCGGTAATTCAGGGATGCAAAATGCGAGCATTTTTCACGCGGCTGGCCGGTTTTCCTGCTGCGGAGGAGGAAATTTTATGGAAAATTGAACAAACTAGCGAGCCCAAAGGAGAGAAAGGAAGCCGCTAGAAACAATAAAACACCTTCTGGCTGCTACGTGACGGGATGGCGCCGATGCAAAAGGTGTCTGGATGGTGGCGGGAAGAGCTGCAATAATAATGTGCCCCGCAACAAATCCCGGTTGTGAAGAGGAGGCGCCGGAAGCGTGGACAAAGAGAGAACAGCGACGAGAAGCCGGCTAGCAGACGTTGACAATGAAATTACAAACGACGCGCCGTTGGATGTCTTCCGTGAAAATTACCGAATTCTTTCCTTTTCCTACCTTTTCTCTTTTTTTTTCGGCTTTTTTTGTTTGTTTCTCACTCGTTGACGAAACGATCGTTCATTCGGTCGGTTGGTCGTTCGTCAACACGAAAACCGGGAAGAGAAATGTGCAGCTCGTCGACGGAAACGGTTAAGTTTCCGGCCCTAGTTCTCACTGCCGGCGCATTGTCCTGTTGTAAATCAATCCTTGTTCGTCGAAATCGAGACCTTCCGAAATTTATGAGAACGCCCCGGGATGTGAAAAACGAGGAACACTGACGGATTCGAGACTGCACTGATCTCGTCATGTTATACCGGCGTGAAATCGATCGATGTGATACCCGGATGAAGTGGTAATTGCAGCTGTTCATCAGTTTTTAATACGATAGTCGAAGATATAAGATACGTAAAATTGATAAGTTTCGATCACGTTCTTCGAATAATGTCGGTTCTGTTTTGTTGTTTATTGTTTCGTTTTATTTTTAAAGACACACGGCAATATCCTGCGCGTCGGAAGAAACGCTATAGATTAAGAACGAAGTCACTTGTAAACTTTGAAATTTTGTATAAAATAAAACATCAATATCTCCCCGTTTCTTGAATGGTTTTCAAACTGAGATAATAACACGTGTGTACGAGATGAACGAATTAATGATACATCGATCGCTTGCTTTAATATTCAAGTATTCCAATCATTCTTCAGAGCAACGCATAATGAATTAAACAACAAATAATCTGCGAGAAACGAGAAATACAGTAAAAGTATCAAATAAAAAAACAAGAAGCAATATTTATTCAAATTATTATCAGTTATTCGGTCGACCAATTATTCAGTCCTCTGTATAAATCTACAGCTTATTTGTCCAATATCAGAATGTCACGAACCATCGATATTTACTCGACAAATAAAGTATGGCATGTGAACGTAGAAACTGGCACACTGTTACGTAGACGATCAGGGGATGAAAGGACTGCAGTGAATGTTAATCGCCGACATTCAAAGGAAAAGTGGAAGTCAAAGGGGAAAAGGGGGAAGGGAGAGAGAAGGAGGGAGAGAGAGAGAGAGAGTTTGGGAAACTTCCTGAGCACTGTGAATTTAAAACAAGCGTACGGCTTTTCGAAACTTAGTAATTCAATTTGTGGACTCGCGGTTGAAAAATTCAGGCAATTCGCATCTCTACGTACGTTCCGAGGTTTCACCGTCAATTTCTTCCGTATTTTTCCACCGAGAGATTCTCGTGGACCGTTACACACCTCCAACCAACGTCACAGATCTTTCGTCTCATTGGAAAACGTCCCTCCTTAATCGACTGCTTCACATTTACCTTTTTAATCAGAGAAAACCTCCGATCTTCCGCGAGAATTAGTATACTGGTATTTCGTTTGTATAATTCATTGTGCATTTTATCATTTATTCGAAAGAACGTTTGGGAAACTCATCTAATATTTAACATCTGACTTTTTAAGTGTTACTTTATCAACTTTCTTCTGTAGCATTTATGTACAGTCCTGTAACTGACTGGTTCAGATCTGTTTACAATTTTATCATTTTATGTCTATTTTTGAGAATTTTCATTTTTAGATTCAACTCATAGCGTAGATTCACCTTTTAACGATGACACTACTTATACAACAGAGTTAATTGTGAGAATAATATGAATGTTTCAAAAGACGTGAAATTACAGAACTGACTGGTATGTAACCTGCAACCAGCAGATAATTATTAATATCATCCGCCAGAATTACACGAACTAACGTTTAAAAAGAAACGAAACTCAAAAGCGCAAGGAAATATTCCATAACTATTATTACTATTTTTATTATTAATATTACTATTATTATTACTATTTCATATTCATATTAGTTTTAGAAAATTCATAAGTTGCATCGCTAAATATCAGGAAACAACAGTTTCATCATCCCTAATTACCTTTTGGCTCTAAATTCTAAATACTTAAATCCTTCTTTGTACGATGCACAACTAACTACTTTCACCAAAATCTAATGTTCCTGCTTTAAAATTTCAAAACCTCCGGCAACCAGTTACAAATCAACAATTCACTGCCAAATGAACGAGTTTACTTCGAAAAATCAACGTAAACACCAAGGGCTTGATTACAATTGCGACGCCACTCTCTAGAGAAATGATCCACGAGACTTTTGTATTTTTCACATTTCCGGCGAAATTATCTCCATAACGGCGAATTAATCAGGTTCGGTTGTAGCAAGTTCATTAGACGGCAGTGAACTTTCCCCAAATAATTTTCCAGGTCTCAAAGCAGCGCTGTATTGCACGGTTACCCTACACATCCACCGAAATTCTTGATAGAGAGTCGCGCCAATCGAGGCAGCGACCACGATAGACAACCGATGTAAGATAACGCAATTAGCGTAATAATTCCGCAAATTGTGGCCACAGATGCTTCGCCGTCGGTTATTCCTGGATGTGCTATATTGGTATAGATATTAGACTGTGCTCGCTAATAGACTGGTTTCTTGGGTGATCGACGCTTTGATGAATTAAAATCGACTTTGTATTATGTATAGGGCGATCGTAAATTAAGACGTCCATAGGCGACATTGATTGATGTGTGACATCTATGTTGGAACATTACGACTCTATCTTTGGTGTAAACTGAACCAAAGATAAGGAACACTTTATATATAGCTGTAATCCAGCTTTTAGGCAATAATTTACGTTTGAATGACAATCTTGCAGAAGTTCGAAGATTTCCAATAGGGTATGTTGGAGTTATATAGAAATTACAGACGTACAGGCTTTCTGATCTCAGGATCCAATAAGAGTTTGTAAGGAGAGCAAGAAGAGGAGGATCATAGTTGGAAAATGTCAATTGAACCTTTCATTTCAGTTCTTTTGTGCTGTATCTTCATTTTTATATAGACTTCATTTTTATATAGACTTTTTATATTACTTTCATTTCCAATGTCTTGTAATTTGGCTTTTTATATTATGTTGATTACGGTAGAATTTTAAACAGAATTGTTCGTCAACAAGCAATTAAATCCAGTTACAATGAAATAAAATAAATCATTTCAACGTGAACTTCTATTATACACGAATATAATAAAATCATAGATCTGTAGGAAGAATCAATGAATTCGTGAACTGTTTCTTCCTCTATTGATTCAACTAAATGAGTAATATTAGTATACGAATTGAGGAAATTCATATTATCTTAAACACGATCCAGTACGTAAAACTCTTGTAGATCTTGATTAATGATAGGTCTTCAGTCTTTCAAGTTGCGATAGCTCTTTAAAATTTTGATAGGTTTTGAGAATTCTGATTGCAGATTCGAGCACTTTAGATGTTTATATAAATCAAAAAAACCTGGATATCTGATCGATTTTACAATATAACACCACGAAACCCGTCTACTTGGCTGTTTGTCATTCGGACAGAGTAACACGATTTCCAATTATCATTCCACTCTCACGGTCCTCTAATTCTCTACTGGCATTTCTCCACGATTCCTCAAATTCCTATAGTTACCAATTATCTGTGTTTACAGATGAAGCAACCAACTATTATACTCTAACCATTCTGTTCTCACACTATGTACTCCCTAGCAGTACACCCTAATTTGCATCGTAATAATCTCTTCACGGTTAATATACGAAATATTCTATTAATAAATAAAATATGACAAATTAACGAATAACCATAGAACCTTGACAGAAAGTCGATAGCTAAGAAGACAAAATTTAAATATGGAGAAATAGCAACTTAAAAAAATGCAAAATATTTATACCTTTTTATATAAATCTTGTAGAAAAAAAGGAATCGCGAGAATTCCTTTCTTTGCCCGATGAAAACTTTACCTTTGAATATCTCATCGTGGCCCCACTTAGCGTTAACAGCTGTCGAGTAAAGATGGAAATCGCGTCCTGCTTAAACGTTACATAAACACATTACCTACGCGTGGTATAATAAAGAAACTTTTATAAGAGAAAGCTGTCTTCTCGTGCGCAAACCACCAATATAAAACGAAGAAGCACGTTTTGATATTAACAGAACAAGACCAAGGCACTACACAGTTGTCCCGGCTTATATTCCATTGTATATTTGTCTTGCCTCCTATCTCTCCTCGATTTGTCCCTGGAAATTAAGGATCGTCTCTGTGGTGACGGAAACATCGGTTTAACAATCATCCCGTGCATCGAGATCTTGTACCAATTTTATAATTTTACCAGTGATAATAGTTTATTATCTATAAATTCTTTATTAAGTATTTCTATTGTATATTTGCTCCATAATAATGAATTACGATGAGCAATAAACTTTAGTCATATTTAGACCACGTATATTTACAAAAATATACGCGGAATATACAAAAATTTACAAAGTATCCCAAGTACAGCAAATTATTATGATAATTTTCAATGAGCAAGTGAAACGAAACACTAATCGATTTCTATTTCTTTAGTTTTCTGCATAAAGATACGAAATCGTTCACAGTCATAATTTAATTTAATTATATTTTACAAAAGGTTCGAGTTAAATTTTATCTGACTCCAGAGAATCTAACGTATACTGATATTTTTATTCGTCACTGTAAATGTCGGCATTGTTCGTCGAATAACAAGATCTATCTTGTATTCGCAGAAAGACAAGTTTCGACATTTCTCAAGGGGAACGATCTTATTATCGTGTTACCGGACCGCGTACAATACAGTTTCTAGGTACAATTCCTGGTCCATCGCATTCTGATGTAGGGATTTAAGGCTCAATGCTCGACAGAGAGGTGTTCATTAACACTGACGTGTCGCGAGGGTATGAAACTAGCGAGAATCGTGGCTTCCGTGAAAGGTTTCGGGTTTAATTAAACGTTATCGAACACGTGGATTTCTAGCTTAAAAGTTCTAACTTGGGACGAATGATTCACAATAATAGAAACTTAAACAATTCCATTCAATAACGATACTAATTGAAAAATTTTGAATAGAAACTCGAAGATAAACTCGGATATTATATCAAGTTTCCTTCATCAAATCGATCTAATTTCATGACAGAAATATCTTTCCATTTTCTACAATTTATCTATTTATGAATTTTATTTCTACGGTGGGTGATATCTTCTGAAGAATCATTTTTAGAACAATATAAAAGTATATTCTTATTTCTAATAACGTAGATTATTTTTATACTTCGTAAAAGAACTTATTATATGGTCAGAACTTTACAAAGTAATTCGTTATACAACTAGCACAACGATTGGCAGTTAATTAATTACATAACGACCTAAGAATTGACCATAAAAATATAGATTAATCTCAGCTCGTGTACATTCAACGAAACTGCTATTTAAGGGAATTAAGTCCCTAGATTTTATGGCTGACTAAGAGGAAAGCACGAGATTTTAAACCATGTAAAAAACCTAAGAGGCAGTAAACTTTCACGACTGATCCATAAAACCGAAGTTTCACTACGCGCCGTGGATCTCCATTCCGAAAGAAATATCCATCCTACAAGTTTCTCTGCCAATGAAAGAGTTATGTGCGATAGTTAGGTTAAATAATTCATAATCGCAATGGGAACAGATTTTCTGTCCAACGGCGTCCGATTTTCAAGCATCATCATTCAGCAGGCATCAATCGATGAAAACACGAAAGGCGAAAGGACACCGAATAAGCAGGAATATTGCAAAGCGTATAATGGATTTATAAACTACAAAAGGTCAAAAATTTCAAAAATAGAGAACCACGGAGGAGCGAATTCTATAAATATTTGACGTCCGTTTCAAAACTGAAAGGACCGACAGCGAAAACAAAGAAAATAAGAGATGGAAAAAATAGAGAGGCTCGACACACTTGAGCGTAGTAAATGAAATCCGGTTTATAAAATCCATATAAAGAATAATACGAAACCTTCCGTCGTTGTTCGCTGTTACGGGGACACTGAAATCGTGTCACGAGCCATTTGTCGCGAGAACAATCGAAAAATCGCGTTGATGAAAAATCCGGAAATTTGTTATAGGGAAACCAAAAACCGAATGGTCGTTGGAAATAAAAGACGAACTCGGTTTAAATTTCAATCGCATCGATGCTACGCAATATTTCCGCGATTGCATGATATTTCTCCGATTTCATCGCTATTAAGTAACTCACAAATCCCTGGCCCGCTATTAATCACTGCGGCGATGTTACGCCGCCGAACGTTTAAACTCGCACCCGGTCAGAGTGAAACAGTGAAACGATTCGACGAATTTAATAGCGTCGCAGCTAATCGAATCAATGGCCGCAATTACGAATTTTCACGTAACATCTCAACCGGTCGACGGGATAGGGGAGAGTAACGTATCGATTTTCAAGTTGACGCCGAACCGCCATGCCAACTAGGCGGTATCGAAAACTGCATTGCGTCTCGACGAATTGCGGCTACGTCACGCGGCTGCAGTTAGGTCATCTGCGTCACGGATGAAATTCTCCTCTCTACGTGTCGCGTCTTTGTGATACGATGGGACAATTGAGCCAAATCATACGGAATAGAAGTGGTCCATTTAGGAATAAAATCGAGGAAAATTATTTCAGACTATAATTTTTTAATCTTAAAAAATTCCCTTCTACGATTTGTTTAGCAAGTTCTTACTGGTATTAATACCGTGCCAGATAGCAGGATATGGAAATATTATATACATAATTTTAAGGAAAAACTGTCAAGTGAAGCGGAAGAGAGTAATTTCAGTAAACGTATTGCTTTTCTATTTAACCCTATATCGAATTTCTAATTTTTGTAAACTGACTCCTTTCCGTATAACGCAATTTTTCTAGAGACGATCCATTGTTTAGGAGAATGACAAACTCGGCTGAGTCATAAATCATGCATATCATTAGTGAATGTTCTGAAAATTCAAGAAGTGAGTTTACAGTTACCAAGCTCCACAGATATTTCATTGTCTCTCATAGGTTAGGATGTATTAGGATGTTTACTAATTTCTTGAATAACTGTTAAAAAATCGAGATTTTCCATCTGAAATACAGGCAGTGAAAAATTAAACGAAACGAATCATTATCGAAGTCGTAATAAATATTTTCTTTAATCGCGAAATAGATACAAATTTATGCTAATTTTTATAAGTTGCGAGGATTATTTCATCGTTTCTACTACTTGAATAGTTGAATAAAATTGAACTAGCATATTATATCTTGAAGGGGTAGTGATAAAGTATAATAAGGACTATTTATCACGCAATGTAAGTATAGTGATTCCTCTGCACAACAGGGTCATGAAATAAATCGCTGTTTTACGTGGTAATTGAAGGAGCGCGTCGTGCGTCCACATCAGACGCATAAATCTGTACGCTAAACGCACTCGTATGAGAGATGTTTACGAGGATCAAGGGATTAATTGTGCGACATTTTAATAAATTAACTAATAGAGCTAGTGAAATGACTTAGATACTTTAAACAGCTCGTTGCAACATTTACATAATTCAATGCTTGTTTTCCGAACATAAATATTTTCGTTAATAAACTTTGCAACTTACCCAATCAAGAAATAATGAAGCAGTTGTACACGACGATAAGATAAAGTGTTGTTTAAACGATACAAGAAGATAAGATAAGAAAGAAAAGGATGAATTGCAGCCAAAACTGGTAGCGAAAGAATACAAAGCTACAAAGAAGAAGAAGATGAGTGAAATCGAGTCAATCTTCCCAAATGTAAAAGAAAAAATGTATTTCAAACACAAACAATTAGGTCCTCGCAAACTTGAAAATTCCTATACAAACTGATTGCCCAATCCACAATATATACGACTCGAACACCAAATTAGTTAATCCCCTGTATGAAACGCCAACTCCTAATCCTTCCCATTAAATACCAACAGACCAACTCTTAATCTCGCCTCTATACACAAAGAAACATAAATTTCAATTTCAAAGAGCACAGACCTTCCGTGTCACGATTCCAAACCATAGAAAACGTACATGCACGTTACGATGTCGTCGATACTCGACGTAATCCAACCTCGTGTCCCATTAATACCCGATTAAAAGCTAATAACACGTGATCACATCGGAACGTGAATAGTATGCTATCGCAAAAATGATGTCGGACTTAAATGCGGAAACGAAAAAAAAAGACAAGTCGAGGGGGACGGAATCATTGGAACACGTGGACGAGTTGGAAAGGCCACGCGGGTTACATGTTCAAACCTCGACGCACGCTAGAGTAAACGCATTCATTGGCATAATACCTGATGTCAATTTTCTGGGATCATTGAGACCGATACGCCGAATGGTTACATATAATACGGCCTGGTATCATCGAAATAGTGCATTCGACTGGTCGCCGACTGAATAAGCCGGGGCTTTAAAACGCATTGACAACTTGCAAATCCGCTAATTTGTTCGTGTGAGGCCGAGTTTCGCCCGCGGCAAACCAAAAACCTCAATTTCGCGTTCTGGAGATCCTACTCGACATTCGGTACCCGCTGTAGTTTATTCGGTGAACGTTTGATCTGCGAGCAAATTATGTTGCACCGGTCGTGAGAATTTATGCTGTCATTGGACAGGTTAATTTTCTGTGATTCGGCTGTTTTCAGGGATTAGCGAAAGGAAATTGATTAAGCTATCAGACGATATTGCTCGTTTTATACGTTTAGTTCTTTTATGGGAAGTTCTTATTTAAGTATACGCTATTTGTAAAATTAATGAAGAATTTATATTGATATTAATTTTACATGTGAATTTTATACGACGACTAGCAAATTATGTTACATCGATGAATTCGTATTATTATGGACCGGATTAATTTTCTTTGGTTGTTTATTACTTTAATGTTTTCGCAAGAACTACGTTAATCGCGAAAGAATCATTGTCCCAAGAGAAAGGAAGAAAAGCGAACGAAGTTGCATTAGTGATAAATTCCAAAAATTTTTTATGGCGAGGGGTTGGAAGAAGAAAGGCAATGTCAGGGGTTCCCCGTTAATTAAATTTCCTGGCGCGGTCGCATTATTGCAACGCGCACAAATATTTCATTCGCTCTGAATTCGCTTAAAAATGTCCCTTCTCTTTCCCCAACCCTCTCTTTTCTAAGATGTATTTGCGAAACAGCGTAGCGTGACGTAACGTGGTCAATAAAATCACTGAGAGACGTAAAGTTTGCCAAACAAAGCGACAATTTACCACAATTCCATCATTCCCCGTTACTTCTGCAAATAACGTTAAAAAAGCTTTTCCATTTCAGTTTCTATTCACTTGGTTCGAGAATGCAAACAATACGAAATAAAATATTGATAAAATGCATCGAGTTAGTCGTTAATTTTTCCTCTGTTTATTTTTTATTTCGAATAAAGTTATGTCAGGAGAAAAACCTAAACAAATATATAATGAAAATTCATCTTGCAAATGTGCAGGATCGTAATATTGCTTTCGAACATTTTATAACACGCTTTTTCAATTTATTTCTGGTGAATCGGCGCGCAGGGATTTCGTAAATTTTCCAACACGCCAACACGCCAACACGCCAACACGAAGGAAATTTACACTTAATTAAACTAGCCATCCTAACGTATTCTGTACATTTAGATTCCTATCGTATGGGCGGGTTACTTTCGCCCTGCCATTTTGCTCCGATTTTATTTGGCCTGAAACAGTTTTCGTTTACTTATACGCAATATAAAAATCATCCCCGCTAAATGAAACAACGAAACTGAACACATATTTGCAAAGTACTATTTAAATGTAAATAACTTTTGTTTACGAGTACGAATTAAATCCCAGAAAATGTACATTCGATGTACTACCGAAATAAAATTACCGGCAGCTATCGAATAATTTGACCAAAATGAACATCGATATCGTATTAGAAATAAAAATAGACAACTCGTAAAATTTTCCGTTTATTTCTTCACATATTCGTACACATTAATTTTGCCAATTTACTCAGCATTGAATAAATGTTGCGAATATAAACGTAAACGTTAAAGAAGAAATTAACTTCCTTCTGTTTTACATTTTTTATCTTTTATATTATATCATTTTATGTTTATTATTATTTATATTATTATTATTCGACGCCTAAGTGTATTAATCATTCTTGGCAAATTTTTACAAATTCACCCTCCATTTCAAAGAATACCGAATGGTATGAACAAAAATAGCAAAGTGGAATGAAAGTACATTTTAATTATCGTTCTAAGTATCAAGCACGTTCGATAAATATTTCACGAAACGTTTTTAGAGTGTAGGATTACCGATTATCGGAAAAGTAACAAAAAAAGAAAGAAAGAGAAAAAGAAAGGAAAATTGGTTGCATACGAGAAACTAGTTCGATATTACGTAACAGTTTGCACCATTCAGTTCTGACTGAAAGCCTTCGATTTCGTCGCAGTATTGGCCTCGTATTGTCAAGCGTTTGAATGCACTAGGCCATCGATTCCGCTAGTTGCTCGTGTAGGGATGAAAAACTAGTTCAAGGTAACCAACGCTGTAAGATGTGGTTTGCGTCAATACCTAGTCCTGAAATTGGCGAAAGGCGCAGGATCCTTTCGGACCTGGGAATCATTTGATCAATACACCCACATCCACTTCCATTAGCTACAGAGCTTCTTGAAATGAGAATGAAACAGTAAATAGTACGCGATATTACATTTTCCTCTTAGAAATGCGAATATTAATTATTGGACAACTGAAAGAGGAAATAGAAATATTCGACAAGACTTTAAATTCTAAGTAGACTTTCAATGAAAGTTTGAAAAGTTTAGCAATTGGTTTTTGAAAGATAAAACGCGCTTTTAAAAGATAAGACGCTTTGATAAAATTCGCACATTGTTACCACCGATCATCCGAGATATTTAAATACTCGTTACACTAATGCATTCGCACATATCCACACGCTATAACCAATTTGCGTAACCAATGTTTCATTATACAAACTATCAAAACGCGAGTAATAACACCTACTATCTAGATAACAGTCATACATATTCATCGTACAACTCATCGATCAACCATCCCTTACACTGCAATCCCAACCCCGGCAGAAACTTCCAATCACATGGTCACTATCAAATCCGAAGAAACCCGTGACAAATACGAATTCTGCTTTCCATACGTAGACAAATGTGTTCAATACAGTTTGAGAATTTTCCGACGAAACCCAAGACGATGATCGTTCGATCTAGAATCTCGAAGAAAGGGTGAAACGAGATAAGTGTATCGCGTAAAGGGGGTAGTGCATACGTCGATAGATCGTAGAATGACGCAGTATGGCGGACTCGGTCGTTGTGGGGCTCCATGATTCATTGGGCGGAGAGACAGTTCATCGGTTATGCCAATGCTGCAGTCCTTCATCCGTGGCTTACCCCTTTCTCGCCCCCTGCGGGCAACTCCACCCCTCGAGAGCACCGAGAAAACGTGCCAGCCTGCGCGACATATTGCGTATGATCCCAAAAGAGAGCGAAAACAAATGGCCGAAGGGCCAAGAAGACGTTTTCGGGCTCTGGCCATCCTGCAGAATCCCAGCGGCGTCGCAGCGGTGCATGGAACCCCAGGCTGAATGCGAAACGGCACCATTATTTCCCGAACTTCCGTAGACCCAGTAAAGCGTATAATTTTGTGACATCGAGACTCGGAATGTCGCACGATCCGCCGTTTATGGCGCGAATTCGTGCGAGGGAGGAATTTTTGAAGGACCATTGAGAGAAGCTCCGTTCATTTGTCTTTTTTTTTTGACCCTCTCTAAATCATCGTAAAATGTATATTCGCGTTGCTCTGTTCGTTGAATGTGAACCTAAAGTGACCCGACAAATGGACGGATGAACTGAAGCGGCAAGAATAAGCTACGTTTTCCGGATATACGGGTTGGAACTATTAACATACTTTGGCGGATACTAGAGTGAGAAATGTATATATCGAGTGTATATAAGATAGCGAGATAGCTTGCTCAGTTGATCGATCGGTAGCAGTATATTTCTCGACTGAAACGAAGTAGTTTATAATTTGAAAAACAAGCCTCAAACCATATTTTTGTGTATGAACATTTTTATCGTTTTGATGCCACGAATCGACCTTATAAATGCAGGATTACCAGAGAACCACTATAAACTGCAGTTCATAGCGACGTAAGTCAGAATTTTGAGAATTTTAGTCACGTACTTCAGTTCTTACAAGTATCATGCCTTTAGCCTCGTGGTTTATTAATCTACAACTTTACTTTAATTTATGATATGATAAGCTTCCGTGGCTTGAAGAAATACAGTGAATGTAACTTATAACGATACATATAGAACGCTATCTCATGAAAAATAGCGTAATCTGATTTAGCTATATCACTATAAGTTTCAACCATTCATTTAGTATTACTGACCCATACATTAAGTCGCGTCGTTTCACTTGTCGCGTTTGTTACTAATGTCACGTGTTCGTGACACTTTGAGATTAATTTAGATCTAATTTTAAGCCGTGAGACGAATGAATATTAAATGGACGTACTTGTTTTAAGAAAGGAACGATTGAATTATTGAATACATTGTACAGAAATGTGCCATGTAATTAAAGTATTTCTAAAAGCATCATCTAATATTTTGAAGTGTCGGAAAGATCCTAAACAGTAAAATATGTTCCTTTAAACATTTTATTTGCCTTCTCCAATAGTTTAATAATACCTGAAAAAAGGTTTTGCGTGTTTCGTAAGTCTAAGTGTAAATAGTCCATGTTCGGAAGCTCCGTGTCGCAACTTTATTAGAATGAATTACTTGATAATTATCAAGCTCATTCGACTAATTGAATTGGTATCGCGTGCGACGTTAATTAAATCATGGATAGGTTTCACGAAGAGCAACGAAGTGGAATACAAACACACGAAGAAGTATATACGATCTTCGCGATTACCGTTTCAATATTCAAGTTTAACATGTCGGTACGCGGAATATCGCGGGCATTGTTAAAACACGAAACAGGAAACGAGATATCATTAAATTCCAAGTCGAATCTCAATTCGTTCAAACTTCGATATGTGGGATATTTGTATTAAAACGCGTGCATAACAAGGAAATGTTTCAGTGTGAAATCATACCGTTAATATTCCAATATCATTTGTCTTATCAATGATTCATTCATATATTTCGATATTTCGTCAATGAGGTGCTACTGTCCTTTAATAGAACTGAACTAGCAGCTAATGTGCATATACAATATACAGAGTGAATCGTACAGATTATCCATTCTGGTTAATTTAGAGAATATATCATCTGAATATAAGATAGAGAATATGATATCTGAAAGAAAGTGTTTTATATAAAAATCTCGTGACTTCAAAAGAAACATTATTAACATTATTAACATTATTAACATTATAAACATTGTTAAAACGATTATTTGTTTTTATATAACCGTAAAAATAGAAGCGGTAAGTATATCGATTCTTGTGGCTTTTGCTTTTTGATTAAGAATTTTCATTCTAAAATAAACTATATTTATTTATTTATCTTCTGTAAGCTATCGAGATAACTTTAAATGTCGTAAACAGAATAGGTACTATTTCCTATCGAAACTTAACGAGCCAGTGAATTTTCTGTAAGGATATATCGAACTTTATTTCTCTAAAACCTAACGATTACTGAAATGTATTGTTTGATCCGTCTTTTACAAATTTATATTTGCGAATATTAAAATCGATCTATTCGTAATGGATTTATTTTTATTAACTTTTAACGTTCCCATAAATTAAAAGTAATATTTAGCATAGAATTATATAAGATATAGACATGGTATTCGAAATGGACAAATCATTTGATTCACCCTGTATTATATCTATGATTCGATGTTTTTACCCGGTTGCATCTCGGTCATGTTCGGCAAATCGCTTGCAATTAACACAAGCAACCGCTTCATTCACCGACAATTTATTGGCGCGGTTCAAGCGGCCAGGCGTCATCGTACAATCTCCGCAAACAGGATGTGAAATCATATTTACAGAGGGCATCCGCTTAAACGCGTTGATAATTAACTAACCGACGCCCAGCGTTCAAACAGCATGGCGTTCGTTATTTCAGCATCATCGGGCTTCTCGGTTACGTGTTCCACTATCTTTCCTCTAGTACCACATACCACGATGCATAAATCTTGGTTTCTGCTACTATCTCTAGCAACGTGACATTTTAACCGAAACTATGTTCATAGAATGTACAATATCGATAAGATCGGTACTATTTACTTTGGCTTTGCTGTATCAGATATTTCCTTGTTCTAAACTGATCTACTTTTGTTATATTCCCTTAGGTATATGTCGAAGATCAATAGTTTTAGTGTTAATCCTAATGTCATACGAAGAAAATCAAAATGAAAAATATGTGAAAAAAATATATAACGCAAAAAGTAAAAACCAACAAACATCTTCTTCGTATCTTTTACAAAAATCCACCAAAATTTCTATGAAAAATACGAACTGGTCGTTTTGACCACTCTGATAAATTCCAGGAAGTGAAATCCTATGTATGTGAAATAATGCTACGCGAGAAATAAGGAAATTGCAAGATGTATTCTGCGCGGGTCATCGATTTAGTTGATGGATTTATAAATAAATATGTAGGATTAGGAATTTGAATTTTCAATTTCGAGATGGAAGGTCGGGAGAACCGAGTGACGTTAGGGTGGAAGAAGAATATATGGTCATCCAAGGTTTTACGTGGACATAGATAAATGTTACGATGTCTGCATAGTTTGCCTGGATTGAATAAAGTGAACGTTCAAATAAAACAAGAGGCAATACTTCACTATTTTTCTGAGCAAATGTGCTCGACAAAGATCGAGGATCATTGAGAATTTCTTAAAATTCTACCTATCGTAACCGAAGCGATCCCTATACCGCTTTACTCTCATTTCAAATCACTAAACGAATTATCCCTCTAAAACAGCATCATCGTTCAAACAATCGTGTCACCGGAGCGTTACTGTAAATCAAGCGTCGCGTTGCACCGCGTCGCAGTGACCCGTTTCCGAATGCTTTCGCGGAACACGGGACCAGCGAACGTAATCATCGGCATCGAGCGGGAACGTGTTCCGAATTTGTAACGACGTAGCTTTAAATTGCAACATGGAATCCTGCAGAGGCTGTTACGTGCTCGAGGAAGCCTCGCAAGGTCGACTAAGCCTGAAACTCGGTCGAACCCGGCGCTGTTTGATCCGCAAATTTTGCGCAAATTCCCGGGTCCCTCTTCAAGAATACTTTGTACACAGATTCACGAAGGCTTCCGAACACTTTCAGCCACCTTTTATGAATACATTATGTGTATTACACGAAAGATTTTTAGATCTCATTGACATCGTTATGATATTCCACTACGCGATGATGTTGATAGAGTTTAAAATTAAAAAAACCTAACCCGAACCAATCTGAAAATATATATAGAAATTACGAAGTATTTGGTACAAGCATGTATTTCACAAAAATGGAACGAGTATTTAAACAGTCAATTATTCGTTATATCAATGAATCTCGATATTCAGCAGAGTCATATTTAACACTTGCTATACGCTCAAGACTGTCCTTGCTGTATAACTAATACTATTGCATTTTATCTATTACTGTAATGCTATTGATTGTGTGATGCTATCCCGTACTAATACTATTCTATGTATAACTAATACTAATGCTATTCGTTCTGTGTAACTGATTTTTACCTCCATTTTCACCTTAAAATGTCTCATATACCACAAAAATGGCTGCGTATATACTTTTGGAGGTCCTAGGCACACGCCATCGTTTCGGAGTTTAATTAATTTTCCAAGTTGAGTTTTACAGTGTGGGCCATAGAAAGCGAGGCTGCACCTTAATGCACGCTTAATGCACCTTATGGTAAATGCGGCCCTGACCACATATAATATGCACATAGAAGTTTTTTTATAGTAAGTCTTCGAATATCTTCGTGAGCCAGCCTTTGTACTAGAAAATGTGGCCTGTACGACGCCACAGCGTCTGGTTCGCCTCTTTCTATCGTGGAAGTCTAGTTTAAAAGTGGATCTCGTCCTACTTCCATCTGCATTAAGGGATCGAACACGAGTGATTATGTAGGAAACAGGAAATTAACCTGCATTCCGGAGGACACGATCCTTTGAGGACTTGGAACGTTTCCGTGTCGAGGCTGAAACACGCTATAGGACATGAGTGACGCAAGCCGGTACCCGACCCCGTGAACTTCGTCTTCGTGAATCGATACTGAACGGCCTTGAACTATTTTAAGCTCACCCGTTATATAGACGAACCTCTGCAGAGAAAACGGGGATACCCACTGCACCATTCGCCTGCTGGACGCAAGTTCGGCCGAATTACTGAACCACGCGTGCAACCAGGATATTCGATATGCCGTTCGTGTGTGCACTGAATATTACGTAAGATGGGACAGGGATAGGATTAGATCCTGGTAATGTCGAGAAGCCTTGTTGGAAAATTTTATGAGATATTATTTGGAATTTTGCGAAACCTTCTTTAAGAAATTGGAAAGTTTCCTTTGCAATTTTGTGAAACCTTTTTTTTCATTTGTCTAAGCCTGAATTAAAAAAGAATTCCGATTAGATAATCCTAACAGACTAAGGTAACGAACCTTCAAATGAATATTTATGAACGCTCCATGAATGAATGCAAGTATTTTCATTCACTAGACTCAGCTCGATCGATTTCCAGTCAATCCGATGTTTATTTAAACCCAGCAGAGTTTACTTTTTACTAACTACGTGGTTGACTTATCGACTTTTTAAAAAAGCGATATATTCCAACAAACCGAAGCAAGTTTAGTTTTTTAGTTTCATTTATCTAATGAATCGCTAAATAACCTGAACGAAAGCCAATGTAGTGAAAATTAAATTTAATGAAGTTAATTCAATGAACTAAGATGAAATTTTAAAAAATTTGTGCTGGGTAAGAGGATGTAGCTAAAGTAGTTTTTCTTAAAACTGTCTTTTCTTTTTAGTAGATATAATCTTTTCGAAGCTGTCTTCTTAAATAATTATACCGTTATATAAATATGAAATAACTTTTTTTAAGAAAGATTAAATTCGAGATAGCTTCGTCGAATGCCAAGTTTCGAGATTGAATCTGCTTCACAGGGGATGTGTTATTACATAGATCCCGGAAAAATCGAAAAATACGTCGAGATCTTATGCAGGAGAAGCCATATGGAAATACATATATCCACGTGTTATATTAACTGGATAAAGTAGCTTCCTATTAAAGTTTTAATGAGAATTTATAATACGATACAAGGTAGTTTTTAGTATAATGCAAACATACCTACCTACCTAATAAGTGTCAACTTTATTTAATAACTGCAATATTAATTGAGAAATTGAAATCTTAAATAGTATCCAAGTGGTAGAAGCGAAGATATTCATTATAAGTAAAAAGCATGTGTTTATTAATTTAGATATACCATGATTTTACCATAATTTATCATTTCAACTCTGCTGCTACATATATTTCGAGGTGGAATGAAGTAAATTACCTCCTATCGAAGTAATACTATCTAAATTCTGAAAATAATAGAAAGACTAAAATAAATCATTGAAACACTTCTTCCAATATTCGACATATTATCCAACGGAAAATTTACATTCTCTTCCATTAAAAGAATAATTTTTCGTTTCTTTCACGTTCCCATCATTTTATATTTAATCTATCACAAAATCAAATAACCAGTTCCAATATTTATGAACAAGAATCTAACTCTGATGAAAACATGCAAAAAGGTATCGACTTGCGTGCCACACACCTACTATCAACATCGTTGGTCCTCAAAGGGCTAACCTAATACCAGTCCTACATTTTACAACAGCACTATACATTATATCTCTGCCTCTATACATTTTATTATCGTGTAATAAAAACGCGCCTTACCACTATTATTCCAACATCAATCTTAACAGCAACTTGAAACAGCAGAGACCTAAAATCAAGCTTTATCTCTGTGCGAAGAACAAAGGTGTACCACGTACAGGACGAACGTTCAAACTCAATAAAAGGGTGGAATATTTTCAACTGGTTGGCGTGGTGTTATCAAGTGCGAGATAAAAGGGGGAACATTAATAGGAAAGCGCGTTATCCGCAGAACCGTCGGCAAATTAAGCTTAACATTATTTCCCCGGAAATTGCGACCATGGTTGGCGCCTCGTCGCAACTTAAGCTAGCTATACACACACGTTAGAACTGTGACCTGTTGACCTGTGAAATATAGCTGCACAGTACACAGTGCATCCTCAGATCTACTGGATTGTGTGTGTGATAAAATTGTGCAGTTGTTTCAGTTTGCGCGATTTCGGTTGAAAAATATACGAAGAATTATTCGATACGCTTGAAATGGAATGTACGACCTGTACAGTCAAACGTTTGCAGCATATATGTGACATACTTAACTATCATCTATTGTGTATCTATACTATATGTATATACTACACGCGTATTTATAATATTTGTAATATGTTCATTATATTCTTCTCTACATAGAATATACATAGAAACATAGAACGATATTTTCATTTTCGTACTGTTGGTTTCTCATCTCTGTGATATAGTTATCACTTTCACCAAATATAGTTATGAATAGTATCTGTTAAAAAGTTATGCGAGGTTAAGATAGTGCCATACTATAGTCAATTCTCACTATACGTCGTATATATGTATGTGCAAGTGCTCGTCTACGAAGCCTTTCAGTTTTCGATTCTCTACTCTGTAGAGATTATACTCTGGATATTAGCTATTGCTATAGTGGTATTGTAAGTATATACAATAGTTATTGTAATTCAGTTAATAAACAAATGACTGTTATTAAAGACCATGGTCATAAAGTATCTAATTATTACATGTCTCAGATGGATATCGGTTGCCAAGCAAGCTTAATGCTTCGATACCAAAAACTTTGTTCATTTTGAGAACACAAATCGACGTAAGGATATCCAGGGAAGTTGTAACAGTTCCGCGATGTGTCGAGAAGGAGGTAAAAAATTGATAAAGGAAAAGCAGAAGTGATCGTCAAGGTAAGGATCAATAGGAAACCTGTTATGATCGAAATGTCGTCGGCCGATAAAACTATTAAAACACGTACAGCGCAGGCGTGTCTGTGCAGATATAGAGGAACGTACGAAGCTTACTTTACGCGAACCAAGAGTCGAGATTAAGAGGAGAAAAGTCGACGCTACGTCGCGACGCGTGTGTGGTCTTCGTTCATAGCTCGTGGAAGCACTTCAACTTTCCTCCACCCTGTAACTCGATATTGCATTAATGCGATATACGAAAGTGTTTGATGCCCGGCGAAGGCCAAGTCGACCGCAATATTTCGTCGTTCTGGTGTCATATGGTGTGACGCCCAGGGGTATTGCGTTTCCACTGGCTCCACTGCTGGATTAAAGGGGATGCGTTATTAAGGAACCTGGAGTTTACTCTTATTTTCCAGCGTTTTCAAGCCCAAGAGTATTAGTTTGTGGTGGTTAACCGGAAAAGTACACTATCGTTCATAAATATCTGGACACTTTGCTCGATTTCTAGTAATAACATTAGAAATTGGGCAAGTTGTATAAATTAACTTTGTCGTGATTTTAGAAATTTTACGATCCAATCTCATCAGATTTTTAATACTTCGGGGAAATGTTCAATATATATGGAATTTATAAATATGTTTTACTCGAACTCTTAATACTTTTTAACACACGGAAAGTACAATTGGGTTAGCAGAATTAATAGTTTTCGCTATCCTTGAATGTATATATCAGTAGACAATTAACTGGCACTTACATTGGCGATATTATATTTTTACCGTCTTTCGATTAACTTTCTAACGTTATCCAGTATCATTCGTTAGGCCAACAATATATCTCGGCTTATTTGTTATGAGTGTTTACATATCTCTCTTTTGGAGGTATTTAGCATTGAATTCGTCGAACAATAAATTCACCATGGTATGCTTGCAGCTAGAAATTCAGAAGCGCTTTTACAATGTGAAGCTTTCTCCGTAGGAAAACGAACAAAAACGCGATAATTGCCCCATAATTTATCTCGTTGCGGCGTGAGAACAAAATTTAAATACCAACGACTCAGAAACTCTTTCAAAGACTAATGCTGTTTTGACTTATATTTCGAATGTACTCTTCACCCTCGTCAACTACCCTTTTCTTAGATAATGTGTACTTTGTAACTTAACGTCCAAAGTTTCTCTTATCATCGAATTAATTTTATATAATTTATTATATTTTACGTTTAAATGTACTATTTAAAGTTATCTCGGTAAAGAAGGTGAAATTACCTTGAAAATTTGATATGTATCACTTCTTGGCTTGCATGACATCTAACTACATTATGCAGCTGAAGAATAATCTTCTCATGAACATAGCTGCAAGGTTTTCCATTAAAAGAGTTATAAGCTGGTTTCTCGCAAACTGTGATTATATTTTGTTCTCCAAATTTTTATTAAATTGGACGATATAAAAATTATTGTACGTTTGCAAAGACTTATTGAAAATAAATATCTTCCGTCTCGACGATTTTTCCATATTCTGCATAATCGAGAAGATATAACGAAATATCATCTTTCACGGGAAGCCCTTTAACAAGAACAGAGAAAACGGAAAAATTTGCACATAGATTGGAAATTTATGCTTCGTGTTAAACATTCAAAACGTCACATAATTCCAATATAGATGTGTTAATATTTAACATACGAGATACTTACAAAAACGTTTCCATTTAGAAACGTTACTGTGTTAATAATTATTGGAAAAACATAGAAATGTAGCTAAATTTTATGCAACAGTTCGATGACTACCAAACAGTTAGATAAAAATCCTGCGGATTGTTTCAGAATATTCTTGCGTGATTTGCTGATTACGCGAAAGAAGAAGTGAAACTGTAACAATGTAACAAGAGGGAGACAATTTTCAATAGAATTGAGCTATTGGTTGGACGAGAGGGAAAGAGATAGCTGGTTATAGTGAAATGAGAAACTGTTGGAACAAATTCTGTTTCAATTTCAGCGACGATATAAAAAATTCAAACGGACCAGTGCCAACGTGTAATGTCATATTAAGCGTGCCGTAAAAAATTGAAAGAACGTCCTCGTTTTAGTAATTTAAATTTCGCGTTGCATGCAAGCTAGAGTTAAAGCGTAGAAATTGACATCCAGCCTGGGAGACAACGTATTTCTATTATTAAAAAAATGAAAACGTTGTCGGAGATGAAAAAGCTAAATTTTGGGTTTGAAACATTAACCACGATATTACGATATAACCACGATATATTAACGTCGATGTTACGATGTACTGGTTCAATGAAACGAGCTCTTTATGGTTTAATTTTGTACATAGTAAAATATTTCAATACGACGAGTATTTGTGCATTAGGTTACTCACTCTCTTGTCACCAGAGCTATCGGAGTAATCAAAATGAAATAAAAAAGGTCGTATCACTAGAAATTTTACTATTCCACCTATTTCACGTTTTTATTAGTGAAATTTATTTGTAGACATAGTTTAGGAAAAAAGAGAATACCATACTTCAATGGAAAATGGATACTAGCTCTTTTTTAGTAAAAGGATTGACATTACATTATCCTTAAAATTCACAACTCCTGAACTATATCTATTAGAAACCTTAGAAAAACTTTACCAAGCGAAGCCAACAATATTCGTTTTCGTGATTTGGAGGAACCATTAACGATAATGTATAATAATATAATATAATAACAGCAGATAATATGAAAATTATGTAACGAGAAAATAAACAAAAAATAAACATTGAAATATTGAATTTTGAAATGTTGAAAATAAATATTGCATGAAAAGCTGTTATAATTAAAATTATTCATTAATAGTTTTTCCGCACCTCTGTTTCCTCATATTTTACCTCCTTACTCCTTATAATAAATTCATCTGTTGAGATAGAGAAATTTTGTTCTGTATATGTGAAAGCACATGACGATATTAGATTTTAATTAGTGATATTAAGTTTTAAGACATTAATAAAAATACAGATCCTGACCAGAGATGTATTTTTACAATATATATTTACAATATGAGACACAATACGTATTATGGATTTTTGTTGAAAGATATTTCACAATTGAAAAGCATTTAAGAAACTACAAAAATAAGATCACGCGTTTCTTCAACTACATGAACGTATCATATAAACCACATATTCTTATATTCAGCGTTAATACTTGATGCCATTAAGGATTTCGAATTGTTATATCACGATCTCAACTTCATTTCGAAGAACCGTAAGTTTTTGATATTTAGCGAACGTTTAGTATAAAATTGAAATGAAAAATCACACGTACCAATAACGATACCTACGTATTTTCCTTCGAGTTACAAAATTTTCTAATATAAAAGTACAAAATATAAAATATACAAATTTACGACGTAAAGCAGATATAAAAACACGATTTGTAAAGAACAAAGCCGAATAAAAAGTTGATGATCTACGAAAAATCGTGCTCGTAACCAAACCAGTCGAAAGTCATCGTTTCAAATCGTTGAAAGAGCGACTGATAATATCGAAAGTAGAAAACGATATTCGAAATGATTCGACAAACATTTCAATCTGAGTTTCTGGCTTGGATGCTTACAATTAGTGCAGCTGGCTGTAGCTTTATTTAGCCAGACAGAGGAACAACGGAAGAGCTTCAACGATATAGGGGCTGAACGACAGGATGAACCGGACCACATAAAAGCTGAAAGGGCCATCCGAAACTCAGGTACTACCCGTATGAGACGGCCATGCATTGTGTATCGTCGATATATCTACCGGATCGTTGTTGTTGCCGGCAACATTAAATATATCGAACTGAACTCGTGAGTGTCAGTATCGATACAGCCACGTATTCAGTTAGCCAAAGAGAAGAAGTACGAAGTCAACAAGTGCTAGATATTTTTCATTGGTCTTTTCATTGCTATATTTATTTTGTCAACGCCAGGGAGGATTGTTTCATCAGTTTTCTGATAGAATCAGTCAAACCGGGAATCTAATAATTAATAAATAAGTAAAGTTAAACGGGACATTAAAAGGGCATACAATGGTATGGTGCCATTTTATCAATGAATAGTTTGTTCTCATAAGTGGAAATTTATTTATCTAAAATCAAAAAGAAGAATATATCTTGTTCTTATAATCTTATGATCAATATTAGTTCAGAAAATTTATTTATATCTGTTAAATATTTGTTGAAATATATTTGTTAAATGAAATACGAAGATTCCTGCTGTTTGTAAAATAATTGACGAGAGATACTATTATTTGCATGGAGATATTTTGTAAGAGAATTTAGAGGTTTTACTATATTTTTATTTATGCGAACGGTTTCTCAGATGTGTAGCGAAATTGAATTCGTCGGAATAATTTCGACGGACGAAGTTTCGATTGCCGAAAGGTGAATTGAAAACGAAGCTTGTTTGGTTAAATTAATTTTGTTCCAACTGATGTTTGTTTTGCTTTTCCATCGTACTACCGATTAAAATTCTACATTTTCGTATGCTGAGAGTAAACGATCGAGCTAGCTTTGATGTTGGAATTCGTTTATTTATTTCGTGGAGAAGATTGTTGAATTAAAATTAGTCATACACTAAACACGTTAAATACAATTAATTACAAATATTTAATCAAATAAAAAATCCGACATTGATAGAAGGAAAAAATAGACGAAAAATCTTACGAGAGACCTGAAACAATTTTTTTTTTATTTCTTTTGTCGACATTATTCAATTAAAATCGATCTACATTATTCGTAATACATTACACACTTTAAACATACGAAAATACAAAATTAATTAAATACATATACTTGAATAAAAAATCCTGCATAAATACGAAGGATATGAGCGAGAAAAATTGAAATAATTTTCCTGATTTATATTACAAGGAACAACCGTACACATTCCTTGGAAATCGGAGAATTCGAGTGTTATATATCAAGGAAAGAAATATTATCAGAGGTTGTAATTTCGACCCGAAATCGCTGCCACGGAAAGCAGAATGATCGTTTATGATCCTGATTTCACCTCGGTCTGCTGTGGTTCGTGCTAAGTTCACGTCTCTAATATCCAGGATATTAAATACTCCTGCCTGAACAGATAACGTATCGCTCCGAAATTCTCAAGGGGGTGCAGAATTCCGTAGCTGCCGACCAGAGCAGCCCGCGAAATGAGAAAGCGCGTGGAACAAGGTACTGACAGTTTATTTTCTAACCGAAAGAATTATATCTTGTTCAACTGTTACATCGTTTCTTATCGTACTTAAAGAAAAATTGAAAGAGATACGGAAAGAATACAGATGTTTCAAGGAACAAGGAGATGCAAGCTGTATCGTTAATACTATGGAAAAGCGATGATGTCAAAATATTCTTTGCTACAGTTTTATGAATTTTGATATCGTCAAATTTTACCTTGGATTATTTGTATTACATTTTTAAGACAAATAGTCTTACGAAAATAGGTCGTATTTCTTGCTTAAAGTTTCATGTACTAATCATTCATTCTAGTCATAAAATTATGAAATTTATGAAAAGTAGAATTGTCCGACTTTACGATATTAGTAAGTCTAATGTACTGAGACTATATTTGACGGTGACTGTCTCACTGAAATCTGTCCAAATAACGAAATTGTCAAATTTACAGCAGATGGAATAAATTACTTGCATCGAGCGATGTTAACAAATCTAATATACAAAATTCCTCTGACAGTGAATACTTGGCAGAAAGAAGTTCGGAAGCAGTTGGAACTTTGAAAAGACGGATCCTGTCTGGAACACGACAGCGACGAGCTTCATGCATTCGAGAACGGCAAAAGGAGGACGATCGACGTTTGGTTACGCGAAGATCCTCCTTCAGGATTCGTAGCTTTCAAAGATCCGAGCTGAGCTTCCCAAATGTAGGTTACACATGTTGTACGTGCCTAATGCCCGCGGAGGTTCGCGTTCTTGGACGAGAGACGTGACTCGAGGGTTCTTACCGCAACCAAACCGCGAGGATAGACGAGAGAATCCAGTAAGAAGCTCCCGCGTATCCTTTCGTCCTTGTGTCCCATTCCTATCTTTTTCACTGTTAAATTCGTCTTGCCTCCGGCTCTTTCCTTCAGTCGCGCTTTCTTTTTTACTCGCTGCGCGAAAATCGATCGTTACGTATTGAATTATTTAAAAAGTTTTTAGCGAAATTCCAGGGAAATTCAAAGCCAACGTGTTTGCACAGAATTAGCATTTTACTGGGTAATATATGCGCCGTTCGTTTCGGTCACCTTTTTGCCATCCATCGAGTATCGTCGTGATCTCTTTATTGCGAAACTTTTCATCTTTCTTTGCCAAATGAATTTCTGCGAATAATTTTTCAGCAGTTCGAATTTATTCCACTTCTTGTCGTTAGTGAAGTTTCTTCTTTTTCTTTCTGTGTTTTTGTTTTTTTTTTTTTAAGATAGAAACGTATAATTGATATTATATGGATTGGTATCATATTCTATACGATCTAACATAAGCGGAGTTGAATTTTCATTGACATATAGAGTTCTCACACAGCTGTAATGTTGTAAAAAATTAATCAACTCCAGATGTTTCTTTTTAATTTCCACTCATAATTGATTCACCCGAGAATAATATTTGCAGTTGAATTAAACCATTCTTTATATTTAATACAAGTTCATGGAAAAATTTAGATGCACAAAATGTACAAAGTGCACGTTGTGCAGAGTGTCACAAAATATATGGAAGATATTTATAGATGAAAATGAAGTTTTCCAAACTGCAAACAATTCATCTTTATACCAGAAATATGCTGGTATCCAATCCAATATACGTGTATTTCGCAGATAATATCAAATGGAATAAGTTGAAGCACTTTCGTTCGTTCAGTTTCCAAGTTGGTAAAATTAATTACTTCAAGAGAATTCCCTCCCTCTCTCCCTCCCTCTCTCACTCTCTCTCTCTCGGAAACAAAGATCTGGATTAGGTCTGACGTACACAATTTAAATGAGCTGTAGTCGTAAAAGGTTGGACGATGAATTTCGAAATAGAAAATCATCCACTTTACCTTGGAGGATGCTATCTCTGCGCCGCTGAGAATTTCATTCCTTTGCACGGAAGATTGGAGATTCTTGCTTTCGCTCTGTTCTCTGAACGAAAGCTTTTTTCGAGCGGTTTACGTTTCTCTGAGAGCTTAAAGGAACAGATTATGTAGTTAAATACAAAGGGGCTTATACGCGTGCAGGTTCATTTTCGCCCTGTTTTCCCCTCTTTTTTCCTTCCTACTTCGTTCTTTCTTCCTTTTTTTTCACCAGCCTCTCTTCGAAATTAGACAGGATGAAAAAGATTTGTAACGAGAATTGATGCCCAGATTAATTACGAGAGAATAGCTTTAAAGTTAATTGGAGAAGAGGAGATGCACCCGAGGCAAAATATTTAGCCTCTCGGAACTTTGATTGTTATTCTAACGAGATTTACGCTAGAAAATGAACAATTATATGCATATTTCGTCTGACATGTAGATCAGTTGCTTATTGATCAAATTCATTTTACCAACGAATTCAACGTGGAAATATTCGAAATGAAATTTCCGCGTCTAGGAACGATTACGTTTTGATGGTCGAGTTAAAAACGATGAGTGGTATTAAAAGATTATATATACATTTAATATTTGTGTATTTGAATTTTAACTATCGCATGAACTGTATGAAAGCGAAAAACAATTATTCGATGCAGAATCGTATGACATTGTGTTAATTCATGCGTAATTTTAACAGAAAAGATTAATCATTTCTAAAAAGACGAATCTATCTACTTTGTAACGTAATTGATCTTTCATCAAAGTTATATCGTGTTTTTATATATAAAAATATTAAACTTACGATCAGTAGGAGAAAATTGGTGCAAAATTAGAGTCAAATTAATCTAGCTTTTTAGAAGTTTCTATCGCAAGAAAATCCTCGTGCTTTAAAGACTTCAACCGTGGTTTACACTTTTATAACTGGCTGGATCTAAAACGTTGGTATTTTATCATCTTGAGGAATTTTAATGGAACATATTATATCATTTTTGGACAATCGACTTTTTATTACCGGCCAGATATACATAATTCTTTAAAGAAACAAAAGTTTCAGATAGATAGCAGAAAGTGAAATTCAAGAAAGCATACTACTAAGACATCTATTATTATTTCATTAGAAAATTCCGAACATTAGCTATTACTCTGCACGAAGATTCTGATACTGTAAGTAATTAAAGTTACATAAACGAAAGGAAGAAGAAGAATAACTGAAAGATGATAATTGTAGGAAATAAAAACTGAATTTATTACAGTAATTTATATTTCCTCTTGGCATGATATATCTTAACAAACTGCCACTCACACGAGTCACACTTCACTACACGTTTCCGCAAACTAGATATAAACGAAGACACAAGAGTTAATTCTATGAGCGAGCCCAGAAATGAGGTTTCGTTGCACGAGATTAAAAATCTCCTTTATAACGACCAACCAAGAAAATCATGTTCCTTCTGGCAAAAGGAGAAAATATTATATTTTCGCGCAAGACGGGGGCTTACAAACAGCATCAAAACCGTTTCTCAACTTCTGACAGAATTTCGGGTTGCAACACGCGACTTTCACACTAGGAACATGTTGCTAGGTCGCGAATAAACGTAATTAAGATTGTGCCAACGACGAATAGCGTTAGGCGTTCCGACAGAGTTGAAAGTGCTGAATCTGTATGACCAACGAACACACACGGACGGCTACGTACGAGAGAAAAAGAGAAAGAGAAAGAGAAGAGAAAAAGTGGATGATGGTTAAGTGCGTGATCTACCGTAATGAAATTTCTTCCGACTCTCTTTTCTCGTTTCGCTTGGCACAAGGACTTTCTCGAATGCACTTGTAAAATTGTAAAGCTTGTTAACCCGCTGCCCTTACCCTCCGTGTTCGACGCTGTACTCGTTGTACTTTATTGCATCGCGAACATGACCACGGGTGAACTTAATTCTGGGCTACATTTATTTACAGGAACACGAAGAAAACGGTGGGTCTGATGTACCCGTGGCAATAAATTTTAATTCCGGTCGCTGCTTCGCGCCGGAACTATGCGGAATATTTCTTAAGGTCGGTCGAGCATTGAGCAGGCACGTTCAGAAGCAGGAAGAGAGAAGATATTGGCTGAGTTATTTGTTTCGATGAATCATAGTAACAAAAATCATTGGACACTTTGCTATGATCAACCGGCAAACTTGATTTTGTTACGTATTCCCCTCTCGTAAGCCAAACGGATATTTATTCGTATCTCAATTTCATTACACGAGTACATAGACGATACTAAATTTTCAAGAAACAAATAACCTACTTCCATAAGTTTACTCGTCACAAGATAACACAGGTAATGGTAAACTCTAAAAGAAATTTTAAGAAATGTTTTTGCAACGGCTTTTCGATATTCTTCAATTCACTGACTTGATCGATACGACTTTTCGTCCAAATAACAACTTCGATTGTTTGAACAAAATTTCGTATGTACCTATAATATAAACATAACGAAAGACAATGAACGAGACGAATAAATTTCCTTTCCTACGCAAATTCTTCCAATTATCCTAATGCCCAGCCGAATAGAATCCTACGAACGCCCAATTACGTTTACCCAACAAAATAACGCAATCAAACATCCATCTCGTAAAACCGAGACTCGTCGAGTCTCGAAAAGGGCCGTTCGACAAACCTATCTATTTAAACCCCATGAAGTACACGGTGCAATGTTGCCATGCAGCCTTCTTCTTGGCTGGACGTTTCATATTCGATCCGAAGGATCCACGAGAGAAGCTACAGGCCAGACATCTCGTTGCTAGTTAACTGGCGAATAGCACGACATCGGTGAGCACGTAAACGCAAAAAAGTGCAAATTGAATGGCGCCATGGCAAAAAGCACGGTGAAAACGGAGGCGGAGGGACATTGCTCTGCCATGTTGTCGGCAAGATTTCCGGTCGAAGGGTTCCAGTAACGATGATCCTGCCATTCCCGGCGAGCCTCGCAAGACCCCGTTACCCGCCACCGCCATTTCCAACCCCCGACGTGCCGCCCGTTTTCAAACGCTTCTCTCATTCGTCGTTCCTCTCCTCTTCCCTTTCCGCCTTTTCACAACCTTCGCTGTTTCGCTACCCTCTACTTTCTCTCTACCTTCGTTCCATTTCCGGCCGCTCTCCGTTTCGAAACGTCAGCCGCGATACGTGCACAATGAAGACAGAAACTAGGATCGCTTAATAGGATTTCTGGCCTTCTTCGCGGCGATCATTGGCGATCTTCTTTCTTTCATTCTTAACGTGTTCGCCGCAACGAGAATTTCGTTCGTCTTATCTGCGAAGCCAGCGAAGTGGTTTTCCTTGTTTCACTGTAGTGTTTCGCGTTATTAGATACGGATGTGTATAACGTATCGTTCGTTAAAGAATGGACTTGCTTAAGCATTCCATGACGCTGCTGGCGAAAGCTTCACTGCTGAATTATTCACGCTTTTCCACTCTCCTGTATTGTCCTTGCAATTAGTTTCAACACCGCGTGCAACTGAAAATTGCTCTCGATGTTACGATCGAAGTGATGTTTCCGTGAAGATATAGAATATATAGAAGAGAAATAATCATGTACTATGGAGAATTTATGGTTGTTGTATAAATTCGTAACAGTACGCAGATCGAGGGAAAAAGAAATTATGGAAGGTCACGCGAGATTCATTGATACTTTTCAAGGTATTTTTTCCTAGAACGTGGAGCATATTGAGTTTGATATTTTAACGTCGTTATTCTTACTACTGAGAGGTCATTAAAGAGTTCATAATTAATTGACTATCGAGAAGCGCGTAATCGTTAATTGTTCTCTGCGTTCTTGCGAGGCACCTGACCGCGCCAGGTCAATCTAACGATACCATGTCTTGTATGGAGAGAATTTTTCTATTAATAATGAATAATTGAATATGTATAAATAAATATAAATGATAAATTGAACGAGTACTTTCGTAATTCTAACGTCTTCAAACAGCCTGAACAGTAACGTTAATTACATTTCATAGAATTGGAACCATTCTAATAATAATAACCAATATAACAATTAAAACATTCTATTCTGAAATATTAATATTTCACTCTATAAAAGCAGCAGCCGAAAGATATATAAACTATAAATTTCCGGTGAAGTATAATAAGCGTTCTAAATTTGAGTAACTTAATCTAAATCTTTTAAATCATCTACGATTCAACGATACCAATGGAGGACTACATATGGACATATGTTAAAATACTTCCACAGATCATCCATGACCCTTATAACTTAGCTTGTAAGGTAAATATCAGTATGAAAACTCTCATAACACATAAATTTTCTGAACCTTCTATGGGATAAAGAGAAGTAGATCGTTTCGCCAAAACTCGCCATCTTTATGTTGTTTAAGAGGCCAACGGTAGCAACAGCGTGGTTGGTGGTTTGCGGCAGCTATTTCGAAAATGTCAACATAAATCGAAGAAGGAAGAATGAAACGGGATTTCGCCCGCATCGACTATGTACATAATATTCCCAAACGTTCCACCGGAGATTTACACGGTGGATAAAATTTGTTCATTATGCATCGTGGAGGTGAAGCTGACTGAAAACATTTTTTTTTTTTTCTTGAAGTTACGTTAGGAGCTTTGGTAGAATTGCGGGAAACTGCCAGAACATATTTCATAGATGATATCGTTGAATTACAAATCGATTCACGGTTTTGAAAAAATCTGAACACTCTGGATTTGAACGAAATTTGTTAGACGAAGCTTGATAATGCATTTGCATTGGAAAGAAATATTGTTTCTTCGAAGTTTCAATTCGATGTTAATAATTAAATCTTTCCCTGCCGTCGGTTATCAATTAGACGAACTAAAGTAAAAGAAATTTCCTATAAATTTTGGGTACTAAATGTTTGAGATAATATTATAAAATATGAAAGATTGATTATTGGCCGAATAGTCAGAATATTTATGTGATTTCTTTATACACGCAAGTTTAAAAGAGGGAAAAATGAATAATGAATCTATTATAGTATATCTATTATAGAATGATACAGTAACGTATAATAATTTTATTTTACAATAAAAGTTTTATATATACATTAAACTCGATTTAAGTTAGTCGCCTATCTACATATGTGTTTGGAATTACGAAGTAAAGTATTACTCTCATCAGAAGCTAACAATACACTGGCAAATAAATCTCGTTCCACTCGTAAACAATTGTTTGCTAAAATATGTATATTTATATTTACACATAAAATATTTGTGAGTGGCTACGTCACGTAATAAACAGGCAAGTAAATTTGGGATGAATGGATTAAAATAATAAAATAAAATAGCAAATGGGAAGTATTAGAATACACAAAGGATAAACACGAGAACTTGAAATCTCCTCTTTAATAAAATATCGTATTAAAATATGTTAAAGTCGATATAACGTAAGGAAAATGCTTGGTCGTGTTCATTTGAATAAAAACGAGATAAAAAGCATTGCAGCTACGCTGATATATATTTTAACAAGCACGCGGACATAAATTCTGTATCGCAATAGGCGCCTGCGAAGATCTGACACAATTCATCGCACACACTCTTAGCGTGTTGCATGTTTCATTTGCAAATGAACATTGTATCGAGTCTGAAGCAAGGAAACGAAACGCCTCTGAATATTGTGCGCTTGTAATTATCCGTGATATATTTTGCTAGTCGCTTGTTATCTGTCCGTCTAACAACGCAACTCGTGTTTCGTTTTCTGCTGGTAGGCGATGTTCCCACAAACAGGAAAAGTATTTCATGAAAAATGTTTCTGGAAATTAGTTTTCTGAAATGCCTGGTTGCTTTGTTCTTTTTCGTTCGCGTTGTTTAGCTGGTTTTTGAAATTATTATATTCAAATTCTCAACGAAATTATTTGGCTTGCAAGAGACAACAGAATTGTAGAATTGACCCTTTAAATAATTTCAAGAATTTATTACTCGCTGAGTTGTAGTCTTAAGTAAAACTGATTTCATGTTCAAACGTTTTCGTTATTCGCTGCCAGTTTGCTAAAAATTCTAGTATTTATATTACGAATCTTTGCATACACATAATACATAAATATAAGGATCAGCAGTTTGCTATTTATGAATTAATGATCTTTGTCAAAATGATGGAGTTGAAGTTCAGTTGTTTTAAATTTCAACGTACTTATCGGTTCTTTTTTATAGGTTTCAAGATACGCTCCTCATATCGTGCGTACACTGTGTATCTGCCATCTGCGTTTTTTAAAGGATTGTAGTCGTAAAATGCATGTTTCCCGTGCCGTAAAAAATGTTCATTTACAAAACATGGTGAAACGAATATATTAGAAAGGGCCCATTTTTTAAATAAAATAAATAAATTCTCTGCGACATTACACGTTACTTGCGTTGTTTTGATGTTATAAAAAGCAAAGAGATACGCCCAAAGATATAGAACGTTGATTCTAAAACGAGCTAAATATTAAGAAAATTTATAATAAAAATATCAGAACTTCAATATTGTACGATTTTCTTGTACAACTCAAATGTTCAAGAAAATCACTGGAAACATAAATACGTTAGAGTATTAGTGCATTGTAAATGTAGTTTCAAGACAAACATTTTATTTAAAGAATCTTGAGAAGAAACTGTAACAGGGTCATTTAAGAATTTGTAAATTCTGCAACTGATAATTTGCATAAATCTGGGATAACGAAACTAGTTATTCATTAATCCATTAAGAATCAAACAATGATCTGTCACGATGTTACAGATATTTTGATTTCATGAAATTTCGCAAAATTGTAGAATCGAGATAAAGGAAATACTACAAAAATATTAAGCAAATCCTTGGGATGATCTCTCGTAGCCGCAATATTAAAAATAGGATTTCTGTGATGTAAATTGACTGAGAAAAATTACAGATGAAACGTTGTGTCAACAAGATGTCAGTATTCCCTTAATGAACTGGCAAAGAGCCATTGAACTACGTGGAAATCACTTTGATTAAAATTGTATTTAAGAAAAAACGATATTTTATACGTATCGACCTAACACGATTAATTACATTGGACCATCGCTTGATATTATCAATCACTAGACATAAATTCTGTGAAACGTTGAATTTATTAACAATGTTTAAAGTTTAAAGCAATCGAGACTCATACGTGGACGATTCGCCAGTACTTGCTAGTACCTTGAACGGCGTTTCAAAGTTTCAAACGTTTGAGTTGGAGATTAATTTGCACAACTGAACACTGATCAACACCGAAAAACGTAGTAAATATTTGCCTCGTGCTCCGTTGAATATCCGGCTTCCTACGTCAAAAGTAACCTACTATATTCATGAATCATAGACGTACTCTCAACATCCTCTCCGTCGCCGCTCAAAAGTGCCTCCCCTAAAATGTAAGATTCGATGCACTTGCACCGCCGACATGTCGGCTCTATATAAAATCCACGTACCATATAGCTAGAATAACGTTTCTTTACGATATTTGTGATATTCCTGATTGACTATACTTTGATAAGCGTAAGGAAACACGTGTTTCCACGATATAGACACGCTGCCGCCGCTTTATGGTGTTTACACTGATTTCCGTAGACGACAGATCCATGGTAAATATTATTAAAACGAGCTTGCGGGAGAACCTGGGAGAAGAGTGGTGTACATATGTTCAGGGGCTGCGTAAACGTTATCTGGTGTAACATAATAAACTATCGTTGCCTCTTCCAATGCTTTGCAAGGGAATTGATAAAGTTTCAAAACTGTGATTCGGAAACTTGCACGGTGGTCTAATGGTAACTGGTAGTACAATTGGGTACAGGGTGAATTCACTGAGTACAGGCAGGGAAAATAAGTCGAAAGTATGGAACAAAATGTTTTCATACGGTGCGTTGTTTCTGAGGAAATCAAGTTTGAAAATTTATCGAGTATACTTAAATTTGGTCAAATATCGACTAAGTACGAGTACGTTTAATCCCTCGTTTTCAAGCAAATAAAGTTTGTATATGTTTAGGTAAGAATTGGCCTGATACAGGCGCGTGATACATTTTCAAATTTACTTTTCTCGAAAACAAAGTATCTTGTGAAAAAGTCTCATTCTACATTTTTTATTTATTTTCATATGTAGCGTAACTTCTTTCCATTATTTGCTCTTCTTCGTGACTCGTCTTACGAGAAAATATTATTCAAGTACACAATTGTTCTGCCAGTTACGGACCACCCAGTATATGATGCACGTTTATCACAGGAGATAAGAAGATAGAAGAAAGATAATGAAAGATAACTTCAAGGGATTTAGAAATTTTTGAATGATTCATTTCACGGATGTATGTATAATAACTTGCTAGTTATATATATGGTGTACGTTTATGACAAGAATGTATGAAATATAGCCTTGGAAGATTTACACATTTTTTCATGATTTATTTTATGGATGATATATGTACATATATTTTTTAAAGATTTGACAGACTTTCAAAACTATGTTTCTAGACGCAATAAATCACGTAGAATTACGTGATTTATATTTACCATAAGAATATATGAAACATTTGCGAATGAAAAAATAATGCTATTGATTTAATCTGTAACAATTAATTTAAATAAATGCTCAAATCATAGGAATTTACTTTACGGATGTTTCATAAATACATTAACGTCGGTGTTGCCGTTTTCTTAATCATAATAATAATTTCCATTTTATACTTCTGTCTTGCACAAATTGTTTGTTGTTTGCAGGAACGCAACTTGTAATGCTTTAAATGATACACTCAGCATTAACCATCGAGGGAATTAAATAAATCCGATGCGCTTTTGTGCACCATGTATACTACGAATGTTTGTAATGCTTTCAAATTAAACATGGAATGGATGAACGTCTATTTCATTCGGCCAAAGAATCTAGGGAATTTAATTTTCTTTATATCTTTAATACATTTTATTTAATTCGATGGTTTTTACTCAATAAAATTATCCCTTTAGAAAATGTACGGGTCATTCCTTTTTCCCTTTTCTTCTCTTTTTTTTTTTTTTTTTTTTTTTTTTATTAAAGAATTACAAAATTAGAAAGTTATGCCTATGAATCATAACAGACAGTTCAATCAAGAAGAACATGATTTTGCATAACAAAACAAGCATAGAATATTGAACAGAATTTTCTGATGCAAAATTTCATATTCGAGAAAATCGATTTAATAATTCAGCGGCTATGTATGCACGTGGCAAACAAAGAAGCGGTACAATCGTGTTATCGACATCGCTCAAATTACCTGTATACCCTGTACAATAATATATAGCACTGCAATAGAGTATACGATCTGAAATTATGCTAGAAAACCGTACCCAAAATTTACTCTCACATACATTCTCTGTGTATCGTTTTATTTAATGATGTTATACAAATAAGCCGTTTATTAACTTAACTGCGTTTAACTTTATCGCTCCGGACTTAATTAATTTTTAGCTATTATTAGCTATGTCAATTATATATACTTCAATTTTATATATTGGAATTAAATGTAACTTTTAAATATATCTGTATATCAAAACATGAAGCTAATATGATATTAGATAGAATAATAAATTTTGACGGAAAATAATTTTTCAAAAGAAAATATGAATTATAACCAAGCTTCGATAATACTTACAATTAGCAATAGCTGGTAACAAATAATTTTCTTATAAGTAAGCCGCTTTACACAGTTGTATACGGATATAACAAAGTTTACACAATGCACAAAATCCGAGATAAATCAATGGCTCGGATATTATGTCGTTTCCCTATAAATCCCCAGTTTCATGAATCTCACTATAAACTAAAATTCCTATGGTACAGTAGAACAACGAATGTTCAAACTAGAGAAAGGGACAGGTGTATACGCATATGACTTGGTCCGATAAATTTCTAATATTATGCCTGTTCCATTATTCAGATACAATTGTTGCTACACCTGAAGCATGAAAATTCGTGATTCTATATATTCTTGTAATAATATCAAATAACATTCGGAATTGTACAATATACAGAACTTAAATAATTCTCGTCTCATTTAAAACATGTACATATATTCATTTTACAGAGAAATTTGGAGAGATTTATAAAACCATAGGTTTAATACGATCAGACAAAGTGACAGAATTATCTGAAATATCCAAAAATTATAAAATTACAAAATGTCAGAGTTTTGCGGTATTATACAATTCTGAAGTTCTTGAAAATTATAGGATTCCAATGTTTCCCAAAATTATAAAATTCCAATTTTCTCAAAAATTATCAAATTCCACACTGCACCAAAATTATAAAATGATTATACGTACTTGCAGAGACGATGACTCTTTTAACTATTCAATCTGTTACGAGGCAATCGAGGGTACTTCAAATACCAGTTACGTGCAAATGGCAGAAAGTACACTCGATAGCTTTGATAGCTTAATAACACGTAGACTCTACAATATTTCAGATACTACGTGTTTCAATATTTCAGATACTGCATAAATCGAGCGATAGACACATATTCTTTCGCTGTCAACCGAGCTTTAACAACCCGTCTTTAAGATAATTACAGAATATATGATTTTCAAACTTGTCACACAAATAGACAGTACGGTGGCATGTAAATTGTCAGGCGTAGAAAAAGGGAAGTACAGTGTTTCTTTCAATTTCTATATGTTCTGGTTAACGAGAAGGAAAGGAGCTCGCACACTCCACGTGCTGCAAATGTACCATTTTCTCACAATAAATTCAACGACACCCTTAGAACCAAAGGAAAAGACAAAATCAATAAGTCAAATAAACGACGTAATAATAAAATATATATGAAATTAACAGTAAAAGCCGACATCCCGTTACGAGAAACATTAAGCTGAACCATTGAAAGCATCGTTTACCCGGAACCCACTCAGCTAATACATCTTGCCAACGTCGTTTTTCGAAAGAGTATAACCCCATAACGATCGACCTACTTTTGTCCAGAATCACTTGGCAACCGTCTAGCTTAGCAGGAAGGAACATCCAACCCGGGAACACGGATGAGGGCGTCTTCTGGATGATTTTCGACAAGGATACTCTCCCAACATAGCAAACCTTCTCTTCACGTGTGTGTTTCTACCTGACTCCAAACCGCACCTGATTTCTGCGGTCACGATCCTTCTCGAATTTCCTTTTATTCGTTTCTGGTTCGGGTTTTTCGATCGTTATTCGACTCCTAGTCTCTTTCGGCAATCCTTTCTCAACGAGTAAAAAAGAGCAGACAGCCGTAAACAAAACTACAGCTACTGGGTAACTTTCCAGCTTTCGACTGCTTCAGACTCGAATATCGAACGTTAGACTTTTCGGACGATCGACACGTCGTGTCTCAATGGTCTCGTAAAAGTGGGTTATACATAAAACAGGGACCAACGAACGTTAGACTAGTCAAACTAGTTCGGACTAGCCGTGGTATAATGCTCGTCGATTCGCTGCACACGACCCACATCCAACTGACGGGAATTTTTCGCGGTTACCTCACCTTCGTACGAGCATCACACGAAGGCTTTATAGGCGCTTTGTATTCGATGGCCAGAGTTATGTTTCTTGACCGTCAGGGATAAAGCGGGCTTCGTATCCATCGATTATGGAACAAGCTATGTGCATGATACGTGCGACCGACTTTGTAACTTATACATAGTTTGGTTACGTAAGGAAATAATTTATGGTAACGAAATTATACGAAGCAACGTGGTGTAGTATCGCACGACGTAGGATTTTCAGGAATTGAAATAGGATTAAACAAATTTGCTTGTTCCGTTTCCTCTCATTTTAGTCTTTGGCCGTTTGGATTCAATAATTCTTGATGCTTTTATGATTATTCATAAATTTCTTCATTTAAACCATTGAGAGGACACTTTGGAGAACTCGTTAAAGGAAGTAGGAATTAGATAACATGAATAACGTGAAACCGCGAAATCAAGAATTCCGTTGATTTAAATTCAAGAAATGCAAATTTCCAATTACTTAGATTCCAGGAATAGGGATTTTCTTAGCATTTTAAAAAAATGAATAGAATTAAAGATGAGTTTCCGATAGAAATGGGAAGGCAATGTTCGGTTATCTGTTAAACGATATGAACTTTCAACGTTTACCAGGTTTTTAAAACCTGCAGGTAAAGTGTACGGTAAAAACTAAAACTAAGGCCGAGATAAATTATTCGAGCACTCGTGATTGTTTCAAAGATAAATGTCCTAAAATCGGATCAAAAGCGTAGAATAAATCTTTCTCACTCGAGACTTGCTTCTATTCATTGCGTTACGTGCAAGTGCATGCCGGGGTCTATCTGTTTCTCGCATTTCTTATTTCTCACGGCAATAAATAACGATTAACGTAAAATTTCTGGTTATTAGTTCAATTATGTTTATTAAGAACGAAGCAATAGATATAAATGGCTTTAGTCTGGTCTGGTCCAATCGTAGTACCGTGTTTGATATAATCTCACCAATTTCCGCTGTGCATTCTTGATTAGCGCAATATCTTGTACTTTTGAACAAGGACAAAGCCAACACCCATTCTCGATGATGATTCGGAAACAGGGCAAATTATCGCGCTCTGGTTATATTACAGAGGTTCGGTTGGCAAAGCCATCAAACTTATTAACGGCGTTTTAATGAAGTGTTACCAGTGGAAGAGGAGTAGTTTACATAAACTATAACGCTTTGAAGTTGAGCGTCAGAGCACAGAAAGGCGAAACTAAGGAGGAATTAAAGTTTGAAATGTATAAAGCTTGTTATTTATTAGAATTAAACGCAAACAATTAACTAAGAATAATTGCGACGTCGTATAGAGATAATCGATATCTTTTTTAGAATTAAGCCAGTCGAGGCATTTTCGTGTTCAGGGGACGTTCGAATGATTCTCAAAATAATTCGTTAATTTCTCAGTAACGGAAAATTTATTTTCTATACATTTTTAATTTTCTAATAATCTTCTCATTTTTTACAGATTAAGATAATTGTTGTTATTTTAGGTTTTAGAGGTAGGATCGCGTTAGTTATTATTATGTTATATAGATAATAAATCCACACTTCTCGAGGCAGAAAGAACTTTATTGCACACACTTAGAAGGGTCACAAACGAATGAAAGAAAAAAAGCAAGAGGGGTCCTAAAACTATCGATCAGGTCTATCGACCGTGTCTAGGAACAACTTCTAGTTACTTCTTTTGTAACTAGCCGTCAGCATATAGATGGCGAGCAAGAACTCACGTTGTTATTTTCAACAATAATTAATAATAATTAAGATAATAAATGCAAATCACATAAAATTTATCGAATCAAGAAAATCTCAACTCAACAGATATAGACGTATCGCAGTTATAATAAGTATTTGTGTATCTAATATCTTTTTTTCTCTTTTATTTCTATGTTGTCCCTCTTCTCTCGCATTACTATGGGATTAACAAATAAATTAATCCATTTGTGTTGAGAGTCAATAATTGTAAGCTTTCCATAAACGAAGTTAAATATTTAAGTAAATTAACCGCTATAGAAACAGCGGTAATAATAATTTAACCAGATAACACAGGTCAGGGCGTGAAACTTTGGCTTCATTGTTTGGTTTCTCTACCCGACGATCGATTTGTGAGATTTACTCGCAAAGCATAGAATCTGGACAAGTTGTCCCTAAGTAAGGGTATATATTCAAGCGCTTAAAAGCGCTGTCGACTTCTTGAATACGCTTCCAAAAACACATAACAAAGAAAATCATCGATCATTCTAATCGTTCTTAATATACGTGATCTTTTACTTCAATTATATATTAAAGTTTTCCTTAAAACATTAAAATATCCCGGTTGGTTGAAATGAGTGTAAAATTAAACCATAAACATACGAAGAAGATATCACATCAAAAGAAAATAAACGTAAAACACATATAAAAAGAATAATGGAAATTAAGATCTCTCGAAACACAAATTATTACATAGAATATTATAACACGACCGAAGAAAATTTATTCTAACAATAAATATTAATATAATTCGCTTTATTCAGAGCTATGTTTCTCTTAAAATCGCAGCTTTCGATATTCAAGCTTTTGTCATTCGTAACATAATCAATCACTTATAAGTAATGCATCAATGCTAAAATTCCGGGATACCAAATTGGAAATAAAAGCGAGAGATAGTTGGCGATTAAAATAAGCGAAAAATCGCGCCGGTTAAATTACTGACGAAGATGCATCGCGTTCATCCTAACAATCTCATTTCCTTCGAGTGATTAAAGCCGACCTATTTCAAGAGTAGAAACGATAAAAACGTTTATTCGAAACGAAAAGCCATGGCCCGTAAACAGATGGTAAATAGGGTCGATTCACAATTTACTCGAAAGCATTTAAGAGGATAAAAGAGTATGACCACGATTGGAAGCGGAATTGAAGGTGTGCTTAACGTTCCGTTAATTTTATTGATAACGTTACGTAATCGACCATTGTTAAATAAAATGACGAAAGGTACGTTAATAATCCTCATAAAGCTTTTGATAAGGGGCTGAACATAATCGTATTACGTTTACAATAATTGGAAACGAGCGATGCGACGCCAGCGTGCTTGCTGCACAGGAAATAATATTTTATTACAATTAAAGAACACGTTGGCTGAACTTTTGACGCGTACCATGAAGTATTAATTGGCAAATAAATTACACGGATCGTTGCAACGCGAATCTCCGACCATTGTACACTGGTTTTATTCTCTCGGTAAAAGAAAATGAATTTTACTGAAGTGAAACATCAAAAGACTCGCAATTTGTTGTTCTTTGCATATATTAACGAGAGAAATTATAGGGTCACGTAACAAATTATGCCATATCTCATTAAGACGATCTGCATTCTAACGTGGTAAATATACACGCGGAATATTAAACAGCACATATGAGATATTATTAAATTTGAGATTAAAAAATATATATATTTATTATTATTATTATATTATTATTATCCAGATCGAAAAAGAAATATATATATATTTTGTATTAATCTCGAATTTAATAATAACTCGAGTGTCCTGTTTAATATTATATAATATATTATATATATATATATATTAAAATATACGTTCAACTGCAGTAGACTTTTTAGTTCAAGTTTTGCTCTGCTATTTACCTTTCTATGGGAAGAAAAAAGTTTAGAAAACGAGAGGAAGAAGAATGAAGAATATATTATAGATAAATCTTCCCTGTTCGTAATCTAGTACAGATACATCATCATCCCGATCAAATAAAGAAAACACAGTCAAATTATCAAGTCAATTATCCATCGAATTTTAACGATATCTCAATGAATTATTAACGTTTAAGATAATTTAACGAGTTATTAACATTCCATAAACACAAAGAATATCCAATTCACAAGAACAAATATTCGATTATCATCGACCTATTACCGAAGCTCACCATCATCCTGCGTGATTTTCCATCACGAGAAAAATCACCAACGTGACAAAAATTAAAATCCTGAAAAGCCAGAGTATACAAAAGGAGAATCGAAAAGGAAGAGCTTGCGCACGCTGATTGAGAGATTGAGAGGAAGCTCTTAGTCTCTGGACGATCGAATGGAAGCTTCGCGTTGAACTGACATGGCACCTAAGGAAAAGCTGGCAAGAGCTAAAATAAGCGGCGACGTAAAAAAGCTGCATAAGAGCGCGCAAGAACGTGGAACAGAAGAGGAAACTTGGAATATCATACAACTAAAAATGATACGCACGAAAAGAAAAATCTGCCTTCGCAGGTTACATAGTCGACCGTAATGGAGTATGCAGTCGCGAAAGAGTGCTTTTGTCGTGAACACGTAATGAATGCGGTAGCTGCGATAAGATCTTGGTGATTCCACCAAGAGAAACACGTTTGTGCCAGTGGAACGAGGTTTTGGCGCTTGCCAAATGTCTGGTATCAATTTCGAGGAAAGTTTGCGGAGATTTGTCGAGCAATCAAAAGTAGAGGGGTGGGCTGTTTCTTCTCCTTCCGAGTTTGAGGGATAAAACTACCCTCTCGAGTTTGATCCCTTTGATGCGATCTTGGAAACTGTTAGCTACACTCGGGAAGGTTTTAATGGGATATGAAGGTGTTAGAAGTGAAACAATTCCATCTCTCGACCCTTTCGTGTCTTTTCTTCTCGAGATATTAATCATAGAAAATTTCGAAAAATTGTACAATATCTTATAATTACGTGAGAAACTTCAAACTTCTTCAGGTTGAAATTATTACAATTTTTCAAGTTCTGCTTTTGTTTTGCTTTCAGTTAAGATCTCTTTAAAGTTCTCAGTAGGATTCGGAAAATCTATTATTGAAAAATTAATGTTAAAATTGAATCTCAGAATTTCAGAAAATTCGCTAGCTTACCAAATATTATTATGGTTCAAATAGCCACTCATTCAAATAAACGAAAAAAAAGAAATAAAAATGGTACTGTACCTCATATTATCACTTTAGTTGCTCGACAAAGAGGATATTACGATTAAATAAAATAAAAAGGAACACAAAAAGGTAAATTCTTCGGCCATATAATAATCTTACTTTAAGTCTTTGATGTATAAAGAGCGAAGAACATTTTTACAGTACTGGTACTACAAAATATTCAAACTGAGTTTCTCTTCTTTGTGTTTAACGATTAAATTTACTACCTTTTTACGAAAATACTGCACGACAGTAAATTAGGAATGGAAGAGTTGCATCTGTTCTGAAAGAGTTAAATGCTAAACATCAACTGATCGAAATGATACAAAATAAACAAGAATTTTAACAAATAACTTTCATAATTTTTCTTACATTCCAAGTTATTATAGTTCAACTAAAAAACGAAATTAAGTAAAGTGCTTCTGACTTCAGTCCACCAGTTTGTTTTTATATTTATAGCATATATATGTGCACGCAACTATAGTTAATTAATAGTAAAGAATCGTTAATTTACAATATCGACTGCTGCGTATTATCCTTTTTCACATGGGAAATCATCGATTTTATATGTGTAACGTATGAGCATATTATTAATTATCGATTCGTATGCAGTATCGGTATTAAAATAAGAATAACTGCAATTGATTGTAAATAATCGAGAGTATACGTAGCTCTCTCACGAACGTAAAAATATCAATAGCTTCGAAAATAATTACAAGAATGGTTCTTCTTCGATTTCCCATCGAACATTTCCATTGATGCATCAAATATTCTTCTTCCCGAAAAACTATAAAACATTCGTCTAAAAAACTTTTGCATCCGGCTGGGTTCTCAAAGTAGCATCAGAGGCATGAAACTTCCGAGGATAGTTTTATCCTTTAAACTTGAGTTAGTGTAGGTAAAAAAAATACGTGTCTCTCTCGCTTCTGGCTGGTTTATAAATTTTAAAAGTTTCACGGAGAATCGGTAGTAGACATTTTGGACGCTTGAATGCAAAATAATTTAGTAAGTTCCTAATTTGTTTATCATACAGTAACGTCTGTCTTAATCGACCAATAACTTCCAACAACTCGTGAAAAGGAAAATTCCAAATGAAACAACCTTAGTTTCTTTATTATTTATTGAACCTTTCGTTGGTCAATATATGTATTCGTTAACAATTTGTAGACAAACTGGATATTACCTCCTAATTGTAATCTAATTTTTTTACTGTTCGAGATATTCAAAAAATCTATAATCTACAAATCGTGTAGGATCATGCAGGCTTTTATACATTTTTGGGTAATTTAAATGTACAAAAATAATACTAGATTTCATTGTATGCAAGATGACGAATCACCGTGAGAAAGGTGTCATTCTTTAGAGCATCCACCGAGAAATGTAACGATATTAATTATCTGTGCGGAAACTGCAGGAATTTTGAAAACAAATTTTAGTCAGCTTGTCGAAAGACTACTTTACTTTTTCTCTGACTTCGATGATCTTGGAATATGCTATGAAGCTCAACATTTTTAAACAACTTCCTCTTATACGTATAACCGGTGGTCGGCTTTAGTTTTTTACAGGCACAAATCTCTGTGACATGGCCAGCCAGCATTGCATTGTCGCAGTCGCAATACAGCCAAGTTCGTTGCCTGTTGAGAAGGAATTTTTTACGATACTTTAAAGTGTTTATCGTTGACATTTCCCGTGCCATGTGGTCCCTAAGGTTCCAAAGCTGCTGTTTCTTCATTTTTCGAGCTCCGTCCAAACATTAGAATTTCTTCTTTCCTACGTGTCCTTTACCTTTTATCAAGTAATTGCGATTTAACGAATTTATTCAATTATTCTTTAAAGTAATTAAGCAGATGCCGGATAACTAAGGTCGACCGGAAGTTGTATGTACAGGGAAAGGTTGTTCGAAATGTGTTGAACTTTTACAAGATACTTCGACATCATTGAAATCGGAGAGGAAGTAAAACTTTCACAACTTTACCAAAATTTCTTTTTATCTATCCACCACGTTGCGTATAATGAAATCTAGCCAAAAATAGCAATACGCTAAAATGAAATAATATGCAAAATATTATTGAAAATATTATGTAAAATATTCCAATAAAATTCTCATAACATTTTTCTACTTGTGTCAGAAATTTGCATAAAAATGCACTTATTACTCTACTGCATCGTATAACCATTAATTAAAAATCCATAATTCGAAGATTTTCTCAATAAAAGTGAATACTCGAAGAGAAAAGAGTTTTGAGGGTAAAATTTCTATTTATCATCAATGACTTACTTTGAATGGCGGAGGATTAATTAATAAGAAAGGACAGTAATTTATGTGCTCATCCATATCGCGTAAACAGTTTCGGCTTCAATTGTTCTCAGAGCAGTAACCGTTATAGCAAACTCTCAAATAGCCAGTTTTGTTACATCAGAAACTTGATGAAGATTAATCGTCAATTAAGATAGTGAAACCATGGGAATAAGCTTGATTCAATCGTGAAATGTGGTGAATGGTACAAAAGGCGTGTCTTTACCATCTGTTGGAAAAAAAACCGATCTTAAACGGTTTTTACAAGTTCTGAAAGCTCTGGGACCTATCAGACGCGTGATAGACAGAAGACTACCAGATTATCTCGAGTGGTTCTTCAGATTAAGATCCTAAGGACCTCGTCGGTCATAAATTAACGGATTTCTCAAGGACCAAATGTTCTTTTTTCCTGTTTCCTGGCTGTTCCTTCGCATTAATGCACACCCGCGTCTCAGAAAAATTAAGAAAACCGATGTAAGATTCTTTTCGATATGCGGATAAGCCGATAAGATATTTTAAAATGAGAGACGATACTGTTACATATCAATTATACCGAAAATTCTAAAAATGTCTTTCTACATTTCAGATGTACCATTTCAAGCTTGAGGAGAGTAGATCATCTAACATTGTAGTAAATTGTAATATTTCCAACGAAATTAATTTTTTACGTTGAAATTTCTAGTCGAAGATTTTCTGCTCTTTGCAAATGTATGTATATTACATAAAACGATTACTTCAGTTACGTTATTAGACACGATTATTTTTCGAAACAATACACGCGTGTGCCGGTACATTGTACAATTAAAAACAGAGGTAATTTCATCGTGCGAATTAAAGTTAAATTATCAAAAGGCTGTTGGGAATTTGATTGCTACAAATTTCCCGTGTTTTATCTCGTTACGCAAATACCACTCGAATAAGAAAATATTCGATTACAATGGCTATTGAATTATTAAATCCAGGTGAAAACAACGGCACGTTTCATCAATTGAGAACAACAGAATTCGCCGGTTTAATCTCACTGAAATAACTAGCAATCTCGAAACTACAATCACCCTCTTAGCTACCTAGTGGAAACACAATGTTATTTCATTTGTACGCCAGTTTGCGCCAAAATCTCGCGGAATTACCTCACAGAATAGAGCGGACCGTCAGGTACAAGACTGGAAAAATTGGAGCACTTAGTAAAAAGTAAAGTGCTACAGCTGTTACGAGACATAAAAGAAAACTCGCCATGGATATAGTGAATTTTGCAATGACAAGAATAAAGTAAATTATATGTAATTTTAAATTATAACGTTTCACGTTGCTACAATATCTCGTTTATTACTAACTCTTATTATTGTTTTATGTTATGCAGAGTGTTAAAAAAAAGTCTGAGTCTTTTCCAAGGGCTTACAAAGTTCCCTGATTCCTCATGTGCGAATAAATTACTTAATTGCAGATTACTTGGTTTTGGTTCATATTTTACGTTTATACATCATGAGTGGTAGCATATGTTTCGCAAAGTATAAAATACAAATTAAAATTAAATACACAACTTCAAATATAGCATGAATTATTTCAGTCAGCTATGAGTAACAATTCCAGTTGTGAATTATATGAATTCAAACTGAATTGGGATAACTAAATGATAATTAAGTGTAGTAGTAAATAGAATACAACACGTATTTGCAGCTTTAATATTCTATCGTGTTACACATATGTACAAGCATGTGTATTATTGATTTAAATTAAATTGAAAGTTACAATTAAATTTAATACGTTTATTGCTGACTGAATTTCAATATTTAATTACGTGCTGATGAATAATTTTCCTGTAAAATCTATCTATGGATAGTGATCTTACGCATAAGTTCTCCGCTAATAATTAAAAACAATTTAAAGTTTCATGATTTTTTACTTTTTTACTTACATCGCGCTACCGCTTGATTTTGAGATGTACCCTTGAACCTTTTAACTCTTAGAAACTTATATTTCTCTTTATATTTCTCTCTGGTTACACGGTATATACTTCACACAAATTCTACGTTTATAAACTATATAACATTAAGTACTATCATGTTTCTTAAAAGAAGCATAGCAACAACACCTACCCAGAATACACTGTTACCCATAACATACAAGAGTCATTAATGTCAGAGAACTGGAAATGCCAATAACGACCAAAGAATCGATGAAATCTATAAATCTCTTTCTCTTTATTTTATTAACTATCATATCCTCCTATATCTTCTTTATACCTCATACTATAGCATAAATCAAACTCTAATAATGTATTTTGGAGTATTTTAATATAACACAATTTTAGCGAGAATGAAGCATCCTGCCGAAATATTTCCTGCGTCCAATCTTTACGGAAATAACGTGTAAATGATCCATCCAACAAAATTGCAAACGCCAGTTTTCACGACAGAAGACGTTTCAAAGCGTAAGAGTTATTTCGATTGATAAAGAATTATTTCTCTCGTAAGCGTAACTGCGCGAGGATAGCAAAAGCGTTGAAACCGCTGATCGATGCGTTGAAGCTGCACTCGGACACAACGTTCGTGTTTCGCGTATAGCCGAGGTATCATCGACTGCACGAGTGCATTCAGGAAGCATCTACAAAGCACATACTCGCTCGTGTAACGAGTACGTATTTACCAGGCCGTTACATGAATACCTGTACGATGTAATGCAGCTGAATGGTCGAGAAACTGCATAAAACGCTGGTTTTCAACCGGTGAAGCCGCGACAACAGAGGTAACTTCTCTGTTATTTCTTGCACGTTCTCCTGGACATGTTTCCCTTGTTCCTTCGAATCCACCGATGAAATATGACGCCGAATATGTATCTCTTGGTTGGCGGTCAGACGCATTTCTCCCTTAATTTATGCACAATATCCGTGAACTTCAACTAATGCTAATGAATTACTCTCGCGCTGCTACGATACTACCGACTACGTGCGCCACGGTTTTCGCAACAATGTAAAGGTGCCATTCCATTTACGCCGCTTATAATCTCGCGTCAGACGAGCAAGATGAATTGCTCGTGTCCCACTGAAAAGATCGTAAGTGCCGGAAAATTTGTTTGGTTCCGGTACAGCGCACGTGTCGTTTAATTTCGCGTCAAGGATGTTCAGTTTCTTACACCGGTAATTTGTCTGTCGCGATACGAATGCAGTTAATGATGTTCTGTTTCAATTTCATTCGAATAATTTGCTATTCTATTTTTCTATTTCGATTGTTGGAAGAGAATTTTATTTCATACATCGTGGATTTGATATTTTCGCTAGTAGTCTAGCGCCTAGTGATAATAATTTGGCATGTAATATAAAAATTGGCATAAATACTTCGTTATAACGTTTGGATATCTCGTTGTTTTATTACAGGTATAAAATCCAGAACTGTTCAATCCTCAGAATCAAGAACTGTTTCAACCCATTTTTAACAGAAACAAATAGATATCAACAGTATTTTATTAGAAAGCCTCAAAAACTAAAGACTATTATCGAAACTGTAAGAGAAAAATAATTTTTCTATCATTAAATGATAGAGTTGATAATTTTCTTTTGCAAATTTTTAAATCGAACTCTTGCGAGAATTTCACTTAGTTGAACCACTGCGTAATATACACTTACATCAATTGCATTAACATGTGTATTTATATTTTATTTTCTTTTTAAATATAAATTAATGGGAATCGTTTTTAACGACAAGCTTGTGTCAATATTCATAAAATTTTGAAGATTTCGAATATTGATAAAAAAAATGTCTGCGTACTTTGTCGTGGAGAAGAGCTAGCTACATGGCTTAAATAATATAGTATCATAATAGCCTAAGGTATTTAGTGTACAAAGCTTAGAAATTTAGCATGGCCCGAAGTAACCTGTAATCGGACTACACGGCAACTTGATTAGGGACTTAGCATGACTTATGTTGCGGAATAGCAGCTCTTTATTTAATAATCTATTAATCGTCGTATCCCGTTGACAAATACGATTAGAATGGATAATTGTACCTACAATTATGCGGGCCTCTTCGCCTTGCTCCACGATGAAATTTCTGTCCTAACAAACACTTCTCCTTAATTTGATCGATTAAATATGCAAATTATGCATCCGGTTGTACCCCTTTAACACTACGAACATAGTAATACAGTATTTTACTATGTACATGACATAAAATATTAAAATTGATAAAAATTAGTTATATACTTAAGAATAGTTTGCAATTGAAATTGGAAACTCTATGCAAAATAATATTACGTATAAATCAATTTTAAATATAATAATATAATATAAATATAATAGATAAAAATAATATAATAATCTATTTTAAAGTATTCTTGGATTAGGAACTTCAATGACTTTCCGCATTACATCCAAATTGGTGAAATAAAACCACTGTGTAATGATTATAATTAAAATTAAAGAAATAACATGAAATAGTCTTTATTAGTCTTTTCTGCTTTAAGTTAAATTTAAGTTATGATAATATTATAAGAGTTTATAACACGAAAATTAATAGAATTAAACATATACAGTGGCAAACGTATAAATAGAAAAAGTTCTTATGTTAAATTTAATATGACTTAGTTCGGGATTACTATACGAAAACTAACTAAAATTAACTTACTTATAGTACTGCAAAATACAAGAAACGTATACCTATTTATATGCTTGTCAGTGTACAGTATCTAAGGACCTTAATTGAAATAGAAAAGGTAATGCAGAACATAATTGTCATTAATCTTTCAAAATTTTCTCCTCTTTATATTAAGATAAATTTAATTTATATCGATGTAAGACTGTACGCTAAAAAATATAGAACCAAACACATAGAAAGTATTTAAAGATTTTTATGAAAATTGATAAGGTAACGCAGAGTATAATTATCGTTAATTGTTCAAAATATTTTCTACTTTTCTACCTTCTAAATTATGCTTACGATTATAATCAAGATCTTTTTGAAAGATGCAAAATTAACGAATAAAATAAGAATTTTACATGGACATCCAATCTAATCTATGTTGTAATGAAAATCGTGTAAGTTTATATCTAGCAGGATATAATACTCATTAATCTTGCAAACTGTATCTAACCGGAAAACAATCAAAACGCGACCTGCCGGATAAATCACTTTCCATCGATATGGCGTCTTTGAAACTCATAATACTGACATTTCAATTTTACACAGAGATTACAAAGGGGAAAGTTTGAATACCGATGTCATACGTTACGACTAGCTTTGATAACTATCGCGTGGAGTTTCGAATGGAGAGAAATAGGGATCAGAGCGCAAAACAGAACGTAGCGCGGACAAGTTGAAAAAATTTTTCAATCGGGGATTAACGTGAACGGATTCCGCGGTATTTCGATAACGTGAAAAACAGCTGTCGAGGAAAAACCATTTGGCATCCCGATATCGATCGGCTGGTATATTTTATCCAAAACGTCAGAAAGCACACAGAAAATTCAATGTCCATCCCGTGCAGTATAGTTTATATCGACGAAACATGCATACTGTTTGTTTCTATTTTTTTATCTTTTTTTTTTTAGTTTTTATATTCTCCATAAACCTCAGCTAACAAGTTTAATCGCGATAGCACTAGCCAGTTAAACGAGCATGTACGGTTCGTTTGCGTTTTGACTTCAATGGAAAGGATCCATGTAATATTAATTTTGCGTTCATTTAAAGACGAAATGTGAAACCACATTAATGTACTCAAAAGAGATATGAACTGTTCTGTGTCTGGATAAATGAAGTTTGTTTTGTGTGATTAACATAGTACTAAAATCATAAATTGACGATAATCTACAGTGATAAGAAGTGAGATTACAGTAAATTGCAAATAAGTCTAACCTATCTATTTTATATTATAATAAACCTTTCACGTACTTTTGCCCCATTAGTCTCTTAATATTCCTTCAACTACGTATTGTTATCGATAGGAGCATTAGGAGGAAGTACAAATATACAAAGAAGCTCAAACAAAGATGATTAATGTGGAAAAAATTCTATTGACGCAACACTTTCGCTCACGTTGCCTTTCTTTGCCAGATTGCAATCCCAACCTCACAAATGTACCTTTAAAAATGCTGTAAAACAAGTAGAATTATTTGCCACGTGTCCGTTCATTCTTTCCCTATATTTGTCGAAAGAAAGTTGATTGGAATCAGTGGCCCGAATAGCTATGACTCCCCTCTTCGTAAGTACTTGACATAAAGTAGGTAAGCACAGTTGACATCATTTGGACGATATCACTAAGGGGAGACGATAAAATCAATACGATGCCTTATTAGCCATAGAATTGGAAAGAAATTTTTCTACGCGAAATTCTATTTGATAGGCAGATTTAACTCACTCGCTGTCATGAAACCAAACAGGAACTAGATAGGTCCAGCAACTTGTTTGATTATTATCAGTCCGCCGTTTGGTCTAAACGCACCTTCATGCATCACGATACATTCTTCGTACATGTTCAACATTCTCCATTCTTCTTCTTTCTTTTCCCCCTCCTTTTTCGACTCCAGACAACAGCGACGTGGCGCCCTGTGTACAGCGTACGCACGCGATTTCACGTTGGTTTTTCCTCGTCAGGTTCGTTGCATATCGATCACTTCGCTCCGCCCTCGCGCGCCTCTATCTCGCATGACGTGTCGCGTGACAATAATCAAGGGTTAACTCGAAAGGAAAAAACGATAATACGCGCGTTCCGAACGTTTCGTTTGATCGTAGTTATTTCCCTCATCCCTCGGGTTCCGTTTTCCTGCGATCCGGGCGAGAAATACGCGCGCCCTGTCTTTTCCCTTCTCTCTTTTACTCTCGCGCGCGTCACGCTCGCCTTTGTCTTCTCTCTTGGCCATCCCAGACGGGCTCTTTAATTAACTTTACTTTGTTCGGGTCAATTGTCTCGCTCGTCGAGAAGGAACGAGTGCGTGCTTCCACCGGCAGTCAACCTCGAGCGCGATCGACGCTATTATAAAATTATTTCAGGAATTGGCTCGCGAATCCGACACGTCATCGAGGCGGAAGATTCGTTTGGTTCATTCGTTTTTAACAACCGAATGCTGCGGCAATTGAGTTTGTTCAGTTGCTATCGGTACATTTATATACAGAATTTATATAATTCACGATTGAACTGGAAGACGCAAGAATTGATAATCGAAATGATATGTAAAACATAAAATAGTATGATATAATAACTTTTACCCGCGGTTTATTCAGGATACAAGCCGGATGAGAAATGTTTTATGAGTAAGTTGCTCGAAGTAAGGAAATCGATAACAAGATTCAGTTGGAGAAATTTTATTCCTGTGGAAAGTGCATTTGGAAATCACTCAATGAAGCCTCTCCTCTGTAAATATGATACGTTTCTTCTTCGCAAATTTCGTAAAATTCTTAATCCAAATCTATTCGATGAATTACAGCAAAAGTATATATATGTATTTTTAATACTACATTCTTACATCGTTCTAAAATGATCTTTATATTTGCAATAAAGGAGAACGACTATTGGTACGAGTGGGAAATTGCGTTTTCAATTGTTCATGGTAATTGTTATCATATTTTTAAATCACTGATGCTGAAACCTCTGTTACTAATTTTTACTTATATATTTCATATCTAATAATTATTATTAATAATTGAATCGTTAAACATTACTATGCCAAGATACAAAATATAAAATATAATAATCACCAAAACGTTATTCATAACTACTGCAATCTTTACTGGCTGTGCAATTTTCATTTCATGCTGGATAATAACAGATATTGTTAATTGCATTAGTGTTTTAAAATAAGAAGAACAATATACTGAGGTGAAATTTCGCGCACGAAGAAATTAACGTAATTTGTAACAACGATAACTCTTGAGGGTTGATATAATTACGACCAAAATCATTAATCAAGTATGTCCATTAAATAATTTTAGAAAATTCCTCGCTAAACGTAAGATTTTCTCCGACATCGCCCTATTCGTCAACGTGGTGTACATAATATTCGCTATGTAAATTGAAGACAAGTTATGCAGTAGATTACACCCGTATCATGACACACTTTAGTCTAGACTAAATAATTTAGAAATCACCACCACTTCCTATTGCGTGAACATCCCACCCTCGTCGTCGCTTCGCTTTGCTCTGTTTTACGATAACTATATAACGGGTGTCTCGAATTATCATACTTTCCTCAGCTAAACAACTCAATGTCATTAATCCACGTCACAGTCTTGTCTACGATAATCAGTGTAATTCTCGTTAGCTCATAATCCCGGAAAAATGGAATGTAAAAGCATTCGTATATTATGGAGCTTCTAGTGTGTCAGAGGAGTAAGCAGAGTATGGTACAGTTGTGTCTTTTGAGAGATTGCATACAATGTTTCATCATTTCATCCATAAAAAAAATACCTTGTCAAAATGTTTGCTTCTTATCTCGATTGTTAGGCAAAGTCTATTAAAAGTGATATAATACAACAAAAAATGAAATTAATAAATAAAAATCAACGAAAATATAAAAATGTCCACTGAATCATTATCTGTGATTCGTATTTGTAACGTTATAATTTGTATCTAAAAATTAGCCAATTTTTTATGAACTTAACAAATTGAACTCTTCTATATTCCTCGATCAGACAGCAATACTAGATCTAAGACTACAAATAAAATTTATACAAATTTGACTACAGCAACCAAATTCAATAAAAATTCAATAAAAGAAAAGTCAAAGAAAACCTTAGTATACATAGGTTATACTACCAGTGACTGGGAGCCTTTCACCGGAACAAACCAGTCATACTATTGCATCAGGTTTCCCATAATTCCCACATACAGAATATTAATGTTATTCGGGAGCAGGCAATGACGTTAACGGCACTGTCAAACGAGATTTTTCGTGCAAAAGTAAAAGCCGAGTTAGTGGTTATTTCCGAAATTGCCAAAGAATATCCGCGAAATTTCACTTTTGCGGACTGCAAAGAGGCGAATAAATCTCGTTCAGGGTATATATGACGTTATGAATTATGCGAAGAGGATAGCATTGAGCGGTAATTGAGGAGGTAATCATGTCTCATCCTCACCCACACCTCGCCAGTACTCTGACACCGTACAACGATAACCCTATGCATAGTTCACACTTCGTTCCTGCCAATTAACGTTCGCGGAAGATATTTTGACCAACGTTAAGGCAGTCAGGTCAGGAAACTGGCCGCGGCTACCGATTCCCAAACATATTCTGTGACTCTCGTAGAAATTTCGCGATAATGTCCGTCGCGTCGCATCGCCGTGAAAAAGTTGAATGAATTCGGTACACAACTCGGGCGGAAATGTGTGAGTACGGTGATATTAAAACAGTAATGAATTTTAATAAAAGTCCTGATGTTATGCGAGCTCGATATACGTGGCATGATATTATACCCGAATTGAGTGAATTTTGTGAAGCTATGTTTGTTCTGTTTGATAAGACAAACTTTATAGTAGAAATTGCGCCAATACTGTATGCAATTCTGAATTAGTCAATTTAAATTTTCGCGCCATTGGGATTGTTTTAAATGGATATTGTTTGTCTCTAAGTTCCTGCAATGACGAAGAAAGATATTGGCGGAGATTAGTTTCCTTTTGTACATTTCTTTCCAAATTTCTAAAACATACGATTCTGTGAAATCTGTACTCCGAATAACTGCTACAACAAAGTAAAGTTTAATAAATTAATCTTCTAGATTCATTTTTGTTTCTGTATTCTAAAGTTGATTTACATTGATCTTATAGTAATCGAGATCTTCTGTTTCTGATATTTATTATACAAACGAAGAAAACGAATATATATTACAGAAGAATACATATTCTGAAATGCTGAATTTCTCAAATGTAGAACGGTCGTTTTCTAAATATTTATATCAGAACGTAGAACAGTGGGGAACAGTTATAGTTCGTAATGTAATGTAATGAAGCGAACGCGACTGTTTTTAAAGAGGTGTAGCAGAGTTTAGAGAATCAGGAAGCAACCAGCAGACCGGTGCTCATTAAAGTAAAACAGAGTTAATTATCTAAATTGTTCGCTCGAGTTTGTTCTTGCCGCTGGAATTCAAGATGTGCGAAGAAATAGACTCGGCTTGCCAATTTTCTTCCCAACTATAACGGAGACAGTTTCACTTTATACATCTTAATCGACGATCAATTCAACTGTATAATTATAATAACGATACTACTGAAATCAAAATATTTCAAATATATAGCAATTAATTATAACTCGTTAGCATTCTCGTTTCATACGAAAACAACTGTTCAATTATTTTCTTCACAATGCTTCTCAAACCCCTAGAATACGTTAGTTCCACTGAATAACGCGAAAACAATCATAAATCAAAACAGAGGGGAAACCGTATAGCAAGAAACGTAGCAAATCCCTTCAGAACAGTTCAAATTAATCACAAATTGCCGGCAACGTTATCGTTCCTGAAATCGATCATTCGCGAAACGACCAGACAAGACATATATACTTGCTCCTCGCAGGCAGCGTTCTGTGTATCAAGTAATTATAGCACTTAAACTATCCTGCTGCAGCGAATGCCGCGAGATTGAGTCATCGTACAGCCACGTGAAGTCTGCCACTGTGAACGAACTAGTCAAGGCGAGTTCACAATCGTGAAACAAAGAGTAATTCCTCGAGGTAATTTCGTTTTCTCGTCTCGATCGAGTCATCGTGATGTATCATGAATTGAAAATTATGTACATACGTGGGCGGAAAAGAACGAAAGAAAATTACATTTTATAAGAAATTGGTGCGAATGGCTGTTTTAATCCAACAATTATCATATTTTTAAATAGCTGGAAAATATCATTTATTATAGGTTCTGTGAATATATATATTTAATAAGATGGTGTGAAGTTTTTAATGCAAATGTTATGATGTATCGAAAGGTGAAAGGTCCTTGAGGGGATCTGCTTGAGAAATTATTACGTTCTAAGTATGGATAATCTCGATAACGAGGTAGCTCTCATGTTATGTAGTTAATAACTCGAGGCGATACGTGTGAAGAGTGAATAAAAGTCGAAGATAAATTATAATTTGTTATTTACTTTATATATTGTAGTTCTCGTTATTGTTGGAATTATTTGGTTTAAATGAAAAGAGCCTTTAGGAAAACGTTAATATCGTGTCTTCGAACTTTTTATTTTTTTGGTAACATCGTAGTTGCGCGTAATTCCTAGTGACAATTCATAGAACTTGACAAAAATCTCGATCTTGCGAAAACCTTTGGGAAATTTTAAGGCAGCACAGATGGGTAATTTCCGCGATATACGTAAAATGTCCGTACAAAAATCCATGAATTACGGACCTTACAGCTTCGTAAGGAAATTTATACACACGAGACATCAAAATACAAACCATAAAAAGAAATTTGCATAAAATTTCACCGCTTGCAAAAAACAAAAGAAAAGGTACAAAATTTCGGTAAAATCGTTCAAAAATAAAACATTCTCGAATTTGTCGAAATTTCTATTAAATTTCTATCCGAACTTTATTAATGCAATTTCTTCCAAAATTAGTTTTCTAATATATGGTCTCGTAAATGTACAAAGCAGTACGAAAACTATGCTAAAAGAACATTCGACTGTGAAATCTGATCAAAGAAACAACAAGGACAAGACAAGAAGCGGAATAAAAAATTGAATTAAACACGACAATTTGGAATTTTTAGCATGAAAGCTGGTGGATTATTGGGATTGGAAAAGAAGCGTGAAGAAGGATCAAGCAGATCCTCGAGAAAGGGACAACCGCGGAGCTGAACATTTAATAAACCACAGTCTGTCTCCGATGTGGTTAACTTTCCTTCTCCCAGGACATTCTCCGGCATCTATATATCCATTGGCTTGGCTTGACGTGGAAATTCATCGTGGTCACTAACTATTCCAAACTACCGCTACTTTCTGCACGCTACTCTAACTATCTTAAACTGTCGACCGAGTAGACTAGCTAGACTGGCGACCGTGAATGCAGTCGAAAGTGTCGGAAGAGATGACAACAGAAAAGTTCTTTGATAAAAGTTACATCAGCCAGGGAGTCAAAAACACTTCGGATTTCGTGGAATTTATTTTTCGGATTCGCATACCTATGGCATCGTTAACGAGAAATATTGTGGAACTTGGAAATTAAATCGCCGATAAAAAGGGGAATAGGGACGTTTTTAAAGAAAAAACTTGCGAAGACTGAAACGGAGTGTGTTAATTTTTCATTTGCTATCGAAATTTCTTACTAGTTTCATCGAGACAATTTGCAAATTTCTGTGATTTTTATTCGTTAGAATTTTGTTAACGAAGGGAAGCAATTCGAGCTTCTTCGAACTTTCATCGTTATTCGTGATAATTAGATTATGAATATTTATATATACTTACATCAGAAAATGGACAAAAATGAGTACAAGTGCAAAATATCGAAACTATAAACGTAATAAAACATATTTTTACTCGAGTATCACTTCCTTGTCATTATCCGTAAAAATATGAATTTTTATGAACATCCGCAGTCTAGAGACGATATGAACGAGGGAGTACATTATTTATTAATTTCATCTAATATCGATACGATCTCTGTAACACACCATGATGATACGAATCAACAGCAATTTTCTATCGATCAAACACGTTAGACAAAAAAGGAAGGAACAAGGAGGAAAATTTATTTTTTAGCGGTATATTATTATGAGCTTTTGCATGTTACGATTTAAGCACCAGTAATAACATAATAATGCGTCTAAAACTTATCTCTGTGTAATAACGTACAGGAGCTAATCTCGGAAATTAAATCTTAATTCCAGCGCGCTGAGGTCCTTCGCTGTTGGCTAAAAAGTATTACAAAAGAAAGATTCGGTAATGATAAAAATATTTACGTTGAAATGATGTCAATTTTGGAAGATTCAGACTCGTTAACGTTGATTCCTCGTCTTATTCTATATATTCGCACAGAACATTACATATCTCGTGAATGTTCTGCTTGCAAAAGCAAACAATTTTCTTACCAAACAACTTTTTTACTGCCGACATTTAATTTCACTTTTTACGCATACGCATAAATAGTAAAGTTTACGTTCGAAAATATGGCATACTCTACGTGAAATATTTTACGTTCAAGCCACTGCTTCCGCGACTCAGAATTTTTCCCAGCTTTGCATAATACTTGATATACCTGACCAAGTGCAATAAAACCACACGTGTTTGACGTAAGAAAAATGTTTGATTAGCAAGAGGACGATAATAAAACGCTGAAACGCGATTTTACTTGATCTCTTGTACCCCGCAAAAGCCTCTAATCGAACGTTATTCCTAAGACGAACCTAAGAACAGTACTCAACGTCTCGAAGTGGCTGGATATAATAAGAACACAGATCGTAATCCAGCTACGCCATGTAATCTCACTTCGTAACGACTATCCATAACAACGGTATATACAAAACGACAATTCGATATCGCGAGGTGAGGACAGAATTTCAAACCGCGGACAATGGTTTCAAGTTTGTCCACCCCCGACTTCAGAGCAACGCAAGGTTAACTAGCCGCTGTGTCAATTTGTTTTTTTCATTGCCATGAAATGAAGCCGGATATTTAAATAAACTGGTCGCGTTTTTGAATTCGATTCATATACGAGGATCTCTACAGTCAAACGACTGAAAAATTGACGCTTCCAAATCGTTCCTGACGCAATGGTTTGCTCTATTGCATTTACATCTTCGGTTCGCAACGTTTATCATTCAACAGAGGATACGAAAAAAAAGTGAAAAAATGGAATTGGGGAAACAGAAGACAAAAAGCCGTCCCTGTTATACTACCACTCGTAAGTATTCAGGTTTTCGGTTGATTTATACAGATTGATGGTAAATTATCACCACCTAGCAAATTATCTTCAATTGTTTCATTTGTGTTTTCCAACTGCTACTGCCGAAAGGATAAAGAGAAATTTATGAATAGCGGAGTTTGGAACATAATCTTCAATTTACAATTAAACACGAAGATACAAATGATCGGCATTAATTTTTGTAATATAATGTAAAGAGATATGCCATTAATCTATTTCTTCGTATAATTCATCTACTGATTATCAAAACGCAATACGCTTCTGAGAATCATCGAAAGTCAAATCGGAACATTTGAAAATTCTGTTTCGTGACAAATTTCCATTGACAAATTCTTCGGTAGGGCAAAAAAATAATTGTCGGCGCTTTTTCTTTTTATATTAATTATGAAAATAAGCATAGCAAACAGTTTTATTCTGCTGTACGATTTTGTACGGGTTTCTGTTACCATAGTAACGACATTCTTGCAGCGTATCTCTCGCTGCCAATTTCACATTGTGCATTCAGGATGTTTTACGACCCGAGTCTTTAACTCCTACTTTTGACATTCCGAATTTCCTTGACATCGCTTTACGGCGAAATTGTCTTCGTTCGAACGTGCTCGTTATACCCGGGTAGAATCGAAACGCAAGGAGTGCTGACGTCGTTGAAAGCACGCTTCGGCTGCAGTCTTACGTCCTTCGAAATAAAATCATGGAATTGAAGCGGTTAATTATACGAGCGGTGCACTGTCTTCACTTCCCGAAGGCGGGTTTAAATTGAAATGTGTCTACAGAATACAAAAGGGAGAGGCGGAGGTTCGCGAGTATTCGTAAGAAAACTCAATTCGCCAGAGTGGAACGGTGCGCGGCTAGCCGCGCCTCTGTCACGCGAATTTACGAATTCTGCTTCTGTGTCGCGAAACTTTACGACCGTACGAACATTCAAGGAGTAAGTCGCTCCTTAATTCCGAGCTCTAAGCTGGCGAGGCTCGTGTACGCGAGCCCACAAATTTTACCAATTACATCTGTCTCAGAGAAATGGACATAAGTTTCGAATTAATTTCTTTCAAAAGAAAAAAGAAAAGATTACGAGCTCAAACTTTAAAGTAAACGACGAGAATGCAAATTACGTTGCAACTGAATATGTTTAAAACATCATGTTTAACCGTTTACCATACTATTATGTTAGTAGCTACTGTATTTAATAATTCACCGTCTGAAGAATTGAAATTAAAGTTAGAATGTAAATTAAACTTCGTACATCTTCCCTTTATCGAACTGTAACTACAATTCTAAATAAACCAGAGATAAACGGCGAGAGAAAGAGTTTTCACAATGTTCAAAGTCGTGATTGCACACATAACTAAAACTAATTCATACTCGTTGCCTCTTTTTTAGCTCTATAATTGAAAGAATTTCTTATTAAGAATCGTGTCAGATCAAACTTATTTCCTCCAATCTTTCGTCTCCTTTGAACCTCCTATTTTTTACCATTCGTTAATTACAATTTGGATAATTTAAAACCAGGTTTAAACTGCGTAAAATTAAACCAGCATCGAGAATTTCAATAAAAATGCAAAGACTTTAAGTTGCGACCTCGTTCTATGAAATCACGAATGGCACGATTAAAGCCAAGTCGAGAGGAAAAAGGATCAAAGGATTGAATCTTTATGCTACACGCATTTAAGCATTGAATCACTCTCATTGGTATTCTCGAGAGTATATTCCAGCCACCGGCGTATCTTCAAGGACAAAACCAAGTCATAATTAATCTCGCTTTTTACAGAAATCTCGGATAAAGTATCCTATCCCCGATATTCCACGATTTATTCACACTCGTGAACTTCTAACGATTCTCGAACCTCGAAGGATGGGTGTCGCTTCAAAAGACGCCGCTTCAGGGTCGCACGTTTATAAACACGCCTTAAAGTGGAATTCCCTATATGCGTCAGACGCATTTATACAGACATGGTGGAGATTCATATTTCTGCTCCCTCCCACCCCTCCGTATTCAGTTAACGAAAAGAAAGAAATACGAAGTGTTCAGTATTTTTTGATAGGTTCGTCATTTTTATTTTGTCAACGCCAAAGGGAATTATTTCGTCGATTTTTGGATGGAATCGATAAAAATGGAAACCTTCTAATAAGTAATAAATAAATAAAATCGAGCAAGTAAAAAGAGATAAATATATACACTAGTTCAAGAAAGTAATTGAACACCTGCTAATTAACCATGTGAAAAGACGACATACGATTCGCGAGTTCTTTCTGTGAGGGCTACGATATTTTTATCGAATTAAGAATGTATCATATTTTTGTATATCATTCAAATATATATAGCTTGCGAAGCTACGTAACGACGATTGATAATGATTTTCTTAAACATCGTTTGTAAAGTATAGAAATTTAGATATAAGTAGAAAACGATCATTGCTGATAACTTTCGGGAAATATTCTGGAGCATGGAAAATTTCTTTAGTGGGAAGATATAACTTGATAATGGATTTACTCGACAATTATACGTATATTTCATCAACCGAAACTGGGATCCACTGCTTCCGTGCTGGTCTCTCTGACTACTCGATTCTCATTTACACTGCAATTACTGCTTTCTCACTTTCTACCAAGTTCCTACTACGATTCCCTGACTTGTTGAAGCCATAACTTATCGTAAAACGACTACCAGAACTGGACTACGATTCTAGAAAAGGATTCGAAAGATTTAGTCTCTGCATAATGCAAATATTATTACTACGGTCAGTCATCCTTGAGAGATGTTGTGAAATCTCGTACGTAGAGGTAGAACCATAACAGAGATACGTAGGTGACGCGACGTATCAAGAATCCGTAAGGCATGCGACGGTCCGTACAAAATTCGACCGACGAGAACGAAACGAGAATACGTACGGTGTACAGACGTCGTTCCCGATGGATTAATCACGACAGTCGAGTCTGAAAACGGTGCTTATGGTATTTCGAGATGTTTCGTACAACACGCACAGTACATTCATAAAAAGTAACTATGTCTACCTACTTATGTAGTTCGAATAGTTTCGTGAACCTATGTAAGTATGTAAGTACCTACTACATCCACAGGCTCGCGTCTGACATTTATATTTGATCGAGCAACAAATTCGTTCGTTTTTCATTTATGTGTACCTACGTTTCAAAGATGTTATGAAAATTGCTCTGAGTTTCTAAAGAAATGGGATAAATACATTACTCCTTAGACAGATTTTATGTAAAAATAATAACCTGCTATTTTAAGAAAATATGAATGTACTTATGACACAACCTAATAGAAAATTCCGCTTTCGATTACAGACAAAGGATAGAAACAGAACGTAATCGCTAATTATTCATGAGAAAGGAAGAAATTGGTTTCGTGTGACGAAGTTACATGAATTCCATTCAGAACTAGTGGCATAGTCTGTGTATGCCGCTCATCCGGTATGCGCTCGGTACACTCCGTTACGTGCCCAGCACCAACCAGGTTATAATACGCGTCGATGTAAATTATATAAGTGAAACGCGCGATACGGCCGGGCTTACCGTCTCCTGGAACACCGTCACAATGCGTTGCCGTGATATAATGGGCATACCGTGCGATTTCTGGAACACCAAAGTTTGTGGCTCGCTTTTTGGCGCTGGAATATTCATGGTCGGTGAATCTGTGCCGACCTTTATCAACGTCCTAGTCTGGTCCGTGAGGGACCTATCGACCAATTCCGGAGTAAACCGTTGCTCAAAAATATCCGAACATTTATTCTGTCCTCTTTAGCTCAAATATTTTATCTACCACTTTTTCATTTTTCAAGACATTTTATCTTTTCCTCGCTGTAATGTTATTTTCCATTATTTTTATTTAACATTGATTCGAACGGTATAATAACAGCGATGAAAGTATGTTTGAGATTGCAACCAATAATTGCCAGAAACTTGCCAGATATTTGAAGTAAACGAATCACGGGGAATTACTTTGGTTACTTAAAAATTAATCCAAGTGAAATATATGTTCGATGGAATATTGATATCGATGCACTGAGCATAATTGAACACCACGATCTACTGAAACGTACCAATACTATTAATGTTGGCATACACAACATAACCAACCTATTACCACGACCTTTGATGCGTCTAAGATCGATACACATTACTAGCTATTGCCAGTATGTATTGCTACACATATTCTACGCATCGTGATTGGACGAGGGAAACATATTCCTGAGATGATGAACTGCAGAACCTGCACAATATTTAAGAATCAACTTGTGGAATGTTATTACTCCCTGTGAAACGTTATTCTCATTGCAATTTCATGGAACGATTTCTACCTTTATCCATCGATCATATTAACAGATTCCTAGGGCAATGATAATTTCTTAAAGTTATCATGTACGATGTAACATGAAATTCCTACGAAAATTAATTTAATTATTTACGAATCTTTGCACTGAAAATTTAGAAAAATTCTTTTCGCGCAATTTAATCTGTTTATATTAACGATGATAACTTTTTTTTCTTAGTCGACCCGATCTGTGTGGAATATAACCTTTATTATTGAAATAAATTAGGAATGAAATCTGGGAATGAAAAAAATTGGATGTTACTATAGTAGAGGAAAAAATGAATATTGCATCATTCAAAAATATTATATGTAACTTTTGTTATCAAACGCTAGAAAATCGTCCTCTTATTCGTGGAATTGAATTTGACAAAAGTGTAATTTCGTTTAAACGTAACAGTTATAATTAATTTGTGAATCTATTCTTATTATTCTTATTACATACGGAATGTTATTTATGCACTGGTAATAGTCATTCGTCTACAAATCTAATTTCTAAAACCATACACGTTTCAAGATCTAGATCATATAGATATAGAAAAAGTAACATAACATAAAATTTTGAGGTATAAATAAAATAAATGTACTTATATACTAGAAAACTCTTTCTAGTCAGCTCCTGTATCGTACAATCCTGCACTATGGCGACTATTCAATAAACTCGAGTCTCAAAAGTATAGTTCTTAACATATACCCTATTACGTACACTTGCGCAACATCAGCATACTGTGGAAATTGCAAAAATCAGAAAGATTACTCAAATCCTTTACAGAAATGGATTTCGTATAATTTTCTATCGGATTTTCTTCTAATATCATAGCATTTTAATCTAATATCATAGCACATATATATAATCTAATAATAATACGTATAATCTAGGAGAAAATTTGTATCTTGTTAAGTTGTGGCATTCATTACTTCTTTTATTACACCTTCTTCAAACCGTTTGACATTATTATATATTTTATATTAAATTGTACATCAGTTTCGAAATTTAGAATAACGAAATGAATCTGTATCAACAACATTGCACAAATAACCTAAGAAACAAGTAATCAATTCGTAGCAAGTGACTTCTACGGCTTACAGTACCTTACTACAGCATTACATTTTACATTAAATCAAGGTGTAAATCCATTACTATAATATTTGAAGACACAAATTTATACTTTCCGACAATTATTGTAGTAAGTTCTCTGTAGTAAGATGGATTACATATGATATAATTCTATTCTAAAATACAAGTTTATTAATATTAAGGCATGGAAATAGCAAATGCTTGTTCTCATTAAACTAATTTTAAGTTAAAATTTCCAAACTTAAATTTGTCTCAGAAACTTTTCACTTATATCACCTAGCGTATTTCTTCACTCATTCTATTAGTCCTTGCTAAATCCACGAACTACAAATACCTTCTTCTAAGAAACAAACGAACCGTATGCGACATAAAAACCTCAAACGTCTAAAGAAAAAAAAAAAAAAGAAAAAAGAAGAAGCAATACAAAATTCAACGAAACACCTGATTGAAATCGCGTCAAAGGACGTGTTTTACAAAGAATAGCAAGAAGGAAATCGACAAAGGCGGCTTCCACTTGTACCCAGCCTGGCCGCGCCACGCTAAGTTCCGGAAAGCGATACTACTCCCGCAACTGGAAATTGTCTGGTCTTCTTCTCTCATTGTTAATTCCCTGTTCGCGCCGTAAAAGCAACGCTTTCGTACACACGGCGACTTTTCTCTCAGCTAAAAGGGAAATCCCCCGAGGCCTTGGGGACACGGAGTGGCGAAAACGAGGGAAGGACGCAGCGGAAGTTGTCACCAGGAAAATTTCTCGATGGAACGAAATAAAGAAACGAATTCGACCTGTATGTACACCATCGTTCGTAAATATCCGAATATTTCGGTCGATTCGTAGTGCCAATACAGGAAAGTCAGTAAAATATATAAACTAATGAAAAACTAATGGATGAAACTAACAGCAACACATCACTAGATTGTGGATTTTTTATTTATGAGAAATTTAATTGTGAAAAAATACGCAGAGTGCACATAATTTTCGAAGATGCATAAAATATCTAAAATATAGTGCTTGTTATAGTATTTAACAAATAAAATAATAGTCTACTTAGGTTTGACTATTTCGCGTATTTGCACAAATGTTGCATTAGCTTATTCGAAAAGTTCGTAAGGAAATTACAAATAAATTTAACATTCCGTTAAATGGCATATACGTTGTATCTTTCCATGGTACTTTTCAGAAAATCGTTTATGCTAAATATTTTCTAGCCTCTACATATATATCTACAGATTTGCCTCGTGCTTAACCGATCGTGATAGTCGAATCTCATTAGAATGCTAATGAGATTTCAAAATGTTTCGCAATGTATTCATAAAACGTTTCTATACAGGTGTTGGAATACTTTCGCGAGTTACTGTACTCGATATGGTGTACAGAAAGGGGTGAATAAAATAGAAAAAATTGAAAGACGAAGGTGGAGAAGAAATGGTAAGAAGAAAGAAAAGGGAGAAAAAGAAGAAAAGGGAGAACAGACTCGGAAAATTCTCCGACGCCTTTTCGCTAACGCGGCACAAGGCACTGATCTTTATGGGTTTCCATATTTTACGAGAAATACAAGCGTAGTTTCTTCGGGTGGCCTGAGGCGCCTACGCGACGTATTGTACCGGTTTCTATGAAACGTCGCTACGCTATCGGCTCGATCCCGAACATACAAGGGATGGATCGTGAAAGAGACGCGTTTATGATACTTCGAACCACTCAATCCGGATGCTCGACGGATCGATAGGATCCACTTCTTTGACTATCCGTTTGTAACGGACGATTCTTACTACGGTATATAAGGCGATATACGGAGTTTGTTTTATACAAACGTGAAAGTCAAACTTCTCGACAGGATGATCGAAGGGAGAAGTTTCCGTTTGTAACAGATAATCGAGACGATGGAGTCTTTGTCACTGAATAATTGGTATACAGATCCTCGAACGTACGTAAAGCACACTTTCGTCAAGAAGTGTTGGTCTCGCATGAAATGCGATAATTAGCCTGGTTTATTAGGTGAAAATGTCGTATTCGTGGAAAATAACAATATATAGAACACAGAGCAGAAATTTGTAGAAATGTTAATAGAATCATGTGAAGGAATACACAGAATAATGTGAATAGGATTATAATCCTCGTAACTGTAAGAGTAGCGAAGATATCCAAACAAATTTGGTAGAATTCTTTCAGAATGCAAATAGTTAATTAAAGACAAATGAATGGAAGATTTCGTTAAAATCTATCAATAAAGATTATAACTTCGAATATGTGTACAACCGTAAAAAAAGAAAAATTCCAGTATGCATCTCATTTAGCAAGCAAAGATAGCGATACTTAATCGAAAAATTGTTTTCTTACTCATTTTATTTCCAACATATTTACCCTATATTACGAAGGAACGAACAACAAATATTTAAATTAAAAAAATTTCAATCATAAAGTGCACACAGTACAAAAGTACAAGTAGAAAAATCCTGTACCATCAATTTACCAACCTGCGTTTATAATCTTTCATACATCTCATTGTCAGTTATATTGTCCGTGATATCTTGCCTCATTCGACACGACGTATCGTGGACAAATGTTTAGCTGCAAAAGGGTTGCAACCTTTTAGCGTGGGAGAGCACAAAGTATTCGTGGCGATGAACACGCGCGAATGCACTGCGTTCGCAATAAGGGAACGGCTGCAAATTCCATTTAAACAGAGGGCAGGAGGGGGTTCAATGTTTGCAAGCTGCGGAGCTTATTGTATCTATCGGTCTACCAACACTGACGACGCAATAGCACACGTACGAGGTATTTGGCGTGAATATAGTCAAAGTGGAAACACGTTTTCTCGTTACGAAGCGACCTCATGAGAAAGACTTCTTTCTCAAACGATATATCGCGGCGTAATGCTTGTATCGTGCGCATAAAAGCACGCCTAGTACACAGCGGGACGTAGCGCATTGTTTCGTCTCAGCACGAACCGCTTGTTAAAGTTAAAAATATCCGGTGGAGGCGCGCAACGAGAAGAGAACCGAAGAGAGGATCGTCCGGAGGAGAGAATGAGAGACCATACCGACTGGCAGTGTTCGTTCACCTCAAGTCATCGTTCGACCACTCTCGATTCGCTCCAGCCGAAGGCCGTTCATGCGAATTCCACTACTTCCCTTGGTAAAATATTTGCCTTAATTTCGAGCGTCGGCGGCGCTCTGGAGAAACGAATCGAACCCAGTTACGGGTCTTGGGTGCACGCAAATGCTGCGCCAAGTCGACGTGCAAACAGATGAAGGAACACCTGATGCGCGGTACGCTTCTCACGGAGATACTACAAATCGAGAACCTTATGAGCTGCTGCGAGTTTATGGTCTGACGCGTTTTCGAGCAAATGGGTGAAGATCTGGCTAATTAAGTTATTCTTGTCTTTCGAGTTTATTAAGTAGTTTTGGAAACTTTTAGTCCTATATCGTAATTCTTATGACACGATCAGGTTGCGGAGTTTTATGTGTTCGAAAGAGATTTAAATGAACGGCAAAAACGTACGTGCTGTGACTGCAAAAAGTATTTTTGCATATTATTTATTATAGGTAGATTGTGGATATTCATATAGATATTTATGGGGATTTTGAAAAACGTACAGGATGCACATAACATGGAAAAATATGCGGAATATTCAAAACATTTAGATATTTAATGGAATTAAGTAGTACACATCTCTATTTATAACCATAAAATGTTTTAAAGTATATCAAAAGAAAATTCATATTGTTTAATGAACAGATTAATATTTTTCTCAATACTGATCAATGAAATTTCAATACCTAATCCGGTAAACGTATCTGTATTTTTTAGAGACACTGAAAATCTAATCTCTAGTTAGAAGCATGCAACGTGTTCCATTAGTAGAAGAGAAAAAAAATAAAATTCCAGGAATCCCATAGATGAACATACGGTCCGCCTCCGGGACGAAACGACTTCTAGCTATGGATAAGTTTCTTACGTTTCACAACTCTGGGACCATCTGTTGCTCAACTTAAAAATGACATCCGGTATCATGATTCCTGCCCCAGCTATTCCCTCATTCTACCAATTGTAATAACACTTCGCCATCGAATTATTTAGATCATTGACTACACGATACCAAAGACAGAAAAAATCTGTTTGTGATAAATATTGAATGCTTAACATTGTTTTTGATATCGCATTGGTCAAGAAGAGCAACAAGAGAAAGAATTACAATAACAGAAAAATGTATATTAAGGAAAATGAACTGCGGTGATTTTGTGTTCTATGTGTCATTACAATAGTTTGGAAAAGGAATACATTGAGAAATATTGGAAATGGAAACGTAATTTTCAGTTTTTTATAACATAAATATACAGTTTCCAATGAACTTTAAAATATTGCTACAGAAGATAATCTGACAACTGTGACTAATTAAGTCATTTAATTGATTGCAGAACAAATTTTGTGAATTGGTTTGTATCTGTTATTTGGAGTCACTTTGCAGTCAAAAATCCTATTATGTTTTATGCTAATTTTGCAGCTTTCGTTTCATTGAGACATGCGTGTCATTGGAAAAAATTTATTGTTTGTGGTTGCTGAAACGATCACATTACAATAATGACACCATATACTGAATGTATCGTTGATGACACGGAACAGATATCAGTATGATTAATATCAAACCAAAAACAAATATTAAATTATCTAACTTCCTGATGTTTCAAAAAACCATTTAAATTCAAAAAACGAATCCAAATGTTTGTTTAACGTTATCAAGGGTTGAAAATTTTGAACCTGGATTTGTTTGAAATATTTCATTGAAATTAAAATTCAATTCAACTCATTCCTCGAATTGTAATATTATCAATGTTGTACTTGCTATAAATAACAATAATAACTGCCTATACGCAAAATGAAATTGCTCATGAAAAAAGAATACCTGTTCACCAAATATTACACACGCATATGAATAAAATAACATTTCATAAAATATTTTGATTGTACATATACTGATCGCGTTTACCCTATAAATAACCGACATGAAGAAAAAAAAAATCGGCAGAAAATTTTCGATACAAGTTACAGGTCCGAAATCTCATATCCGGAATAATTACTTCCCACGTGTTTTTCTTTTTTAATTCCGAAAGATAATATTTATTCACATTTCCTGTTCGTTCCTCCGGCATTTATCATATGCACATACACTCATGACCGACAAGAAGAGGGCTCAACCGCTTCCCAACAGGAAAAACAGGGGAATCATTGGCGCGTAATGGTGTTAATGTTAAACAGAATCTTCAAAGGCCGACAGCAACAGAAATTACTTCGTCATTCTGAATTAATTATTTGAATTAGTTTCACGTTAAACAGGTTTCAAAGAAAACAGCACCTTCTTCATACTTAGATTAGGTTGTCCGAAAAGTGTCTTTCTTTTACAGACACGTCTTTCTACAAACATGAAACCTAATCCGTCACACGTTTTGATCCTTATTTTGATAGAACGAAATGGATCATACGTAATTCGATAAAATAATATAAAACGGAAAATGTTGTGCATCCATTATTTCCTTATAAAACGAAAGAAACTTTTCGGACGACCTAATAAGAATGGAATTTGGCAAAAATGTAATTTTATTGAAACACAACAGTTACAAAGGAAACTCTCATAAGAAAAATGATCTCTGTTTACGTTTGTCTGCATTACAAGACTCGATTCTCGTGATGTTGGTAAAATTTGAAACAACTCGGAAAATGTATATAGAAGTTACAAGATATTTACCACAAACATTTATTTACACTAAAAAGTCAGCATGAATAGCTATCTCAAGTATAATAATACCCAAGCGTTAAAGAGGTAATAAATACTGAACAAAATATTAACTAAACTAAACTAAATATTGAGATTTATTAATATAGTGAATAATGAACTATTCAAACACTACGAGGTATATACTTTCAATAAATATTTTATAACTTTTACACACATTTCCAAATGCGTTTCAAATTTTAATAATACGAGCGAGATAAGTGCGGTAATTGTGTCTCGTTACGGCGCTAATGAAATTTCAAAATGTTTTATTACATGTTAAACACATATGTTTATGTAATATGTTTGTTATATGTTGTAATATGTTGATAAAAAGTTTCTACAAGTATTCAAATACCCTATTACGTATGCATATTTGTGCAACACCGGTATACCTATAGAGAAACGAGGAAGTCATTGGAGCGTAATGGCGTTAATATCAAACAGAATCTTCGAAGGCCAACATGGTCGTTATCATGAACGAACGTGTATTGTACACACAAGCGTAACCAATCTACCTGTTTGCACCTGACTGCCACCGACATGAATGGAACTTAGCGGTACTTAACGTAGGCATTGTACGAAAAAAAGTGAAAGGCAAGGCCACTTGCTGGCAGAAGCTGAGCCTTGGTGATGAAAAGAGAATGAGAGAGTGGAGGGCGGAAACTGAGAACGGCTTTGACATTGGCAATGACCGTTTCAGTTACGCGGTTGACCGTGTAGCACCACGACTTTCCAGGGAAGAAAGGGTGAAATGGAACAGCGCAGCGCCAGGAATTCATGCGTTCCCGATACTCCAAACGAACGAAACAATGGACGAATTAGACGCGTATGACAGCGATGGAGACTATTGTTAATCCGTGTCACATCAAAACCATTGTACATTATATTGACATATGTAATCTGATTTCACATGCTATATTCTCTATTACACGGCACTCTATTTTACAGCTACGAACGCAAATGTAAATATATACAATATATGTGTATGTATCTTGGCTAAATGTGATTTTGTACGGCTTACGATTTCGTATTGCTTTAGACAATGAACCACGAAATTTCTAGTGTAATAGGATAATTTGCAATTTATACGGTAATTTGTAATTTATAGGACAATCTCGTATGAAAAATTGAGAATATATGAAATTGTATAAAATGTAATTTTCAACATATACGAAAGAGTATAATAGCTTTAATAAAAATATTCCTTGTATTTTATCCAAAGCTTGTTTTCTCGCTCATACGAGTTACAGTCTACTGGGCAAATACGGCACATACGTATAAGATTTTTCTGAAAATACGAGAAGTTGAAAGGAAATAGAAATTGATCCCGAGTTAGCTTTCGTTGCAAACGTGATCGAGATAGTCGAATAAAATATTCTTGTGGAAAGTAGTGAATGAAAGGTTAATAAAGGTTTGTACGTGTAAAGAAAGCCATTATCCTTCATGTTTAAAAGACGTAGAATCTATTAATAAGTTGAATGTAATCTGTAAAGGAATATTAGGAAATATATCACCAGAAGTATTGTATATCGTGTTACTATGTTATATACGTGTTATATAAATAATTTATTGGACAGCAATTATACAAACTAATAATATAATATTATTCCTCTAGTTAAAATTCCTATTGATATTTTTAGTAAATTATTAAAAATTGATCCATTTTCTCTTGAAAGTTTCTTCATTGGCTTTAAACTTTAACCGTAATGTTACTTCACAAGTAATCAATCCTTCTATATTTGCTGATATAATTTGAAGCATATCGTGTAATATTACATGGAAAATTTATTATACCTCGGAATCACAGAAAACGATGAAATCTGAACGATTCATTCACATTTATACTTATAATTTAATATTTTTCAGTAATGAAATGTATTTTTACACAAAATCTTTTCCAAAATATCATTCAATCCCCTCAGTTCACGTGTAAAACCTAAATTTATAATTCCAATTTATAATTTTTCTACAAATTTTTATGAAAAAATCGAATAAAGTGTATTTATTGTACTTTACGCGAGTAAACTCGATTTTAGAGCCGCAAATCAATGTCGGAAACCTTCAGATTCGAGCAAACAATCGTCGTGTCGTGGGACAAAATTAAAAGCTGTACGTTCCACGACCGCGAAAAGGTTAAAAGCCGGACCGAATCATATTTCTCGGTGATAAAAAGAATCGTGGAAGTTCGGTGCCGAGCATGGAATGAAATAAAAGCTGTGGAAATCGAGTTCGGGGACCAGCGGCAGCAAGTAGTTTGTTGAATCGATCGAAGTGAAAACTAGCCCCAAGCGAAAACGTCCTGACGATTTTTGTCGCAGCAACAAGTTGGTGGGTGGGATCCATTCGGCCTGCCTTCGAAGCTGGATACGCATTATTGTAATATTCAGCGAGATGAATTCAAAGCCGCCAAAGGAATCTCCGGGGGATTTAATGTAGATCAGTCCATTTAACTAAACGTGAAACGCGATCCGTGGAAGACTGGGCGCCTCCGGTTATAGAACTCACCTTTCTAAACGAGATCGCGTGAAAAATTGACTCGATCGTCAAGTGAATAATATCGAACGATTCGTGAAATAAAATTTCTAGAAAACTTCCACGGTTTTTGAAGATATTTTAAACGAAAAGCGAGAAGAATATGATGCATTGTTTTTTGTCAAATTTATTAATAAATTTGATTGGAAATGGGGACAACTTTGTGTGTATAGTGTGATTTTCAATTTATGTGACTTTTTAATACAATTTAACAACAGTACAAGGGTATTATCAAACTTCCACAGTCGACTGAAGATTGAATATTTTAATGAAATTCGGAGAGTTTTTGCAGAAAAGCAAGAAAAATATTATGCAGTAATAGAAGGTGGTACGTATGATGATTTTTTAATATAATTTAGAAATAATATATGAAAGTTTGCCTGTATCTCGCAAAATCTACATTATTCGCGGAAAATTGAATATTTTAGTAAAATATTCGCTTTTGATGAAGATTTGCAGAAAAAATTTATCCACTTATGCAGTAATTGTTTTACATAGTCGTTACATTTCCCCTAAATTCACAGAAATTTTTCAGATTCTTTATATAGTTCGAAGAACGTCATATTCCATTAATTTCCAATCCTTAAAATAATGTTCCTACTATTTGCATTGAAAATAATAAAACATATGGATGTAACATAGAGCCATCTTGTTTTTATATCTGCATACTGTATACGAATTTATGTTGTGAATCTACACAAAACATGAAGAATAATGAAATAAAGATAATAAAAATGTTAAACAAATATATGAATTAATACAGAAGTATCTAATGCAAAAAATTAGGCAATTTAACAAATTTATTTAATATCTAAAAAAATATTCGGAAACACGAAAACCTTTCTACGGAAATATTCATCTAATAAAGTGCACGAACAATTGCTCCACTAAAAATTAGAATAATCTCGCGGAATTAATCTTTCGCTACTTTAAACGAGAAAAGATTGACAATTTATTCACACAAAAAACTTTTGTAATAGCAAATTTTCTCTTTTATCGGCTAATTACACTTCCCTTGTGTAATCCAAGGTGTGGGAACATTGCAAGAAAAAAAGAATCGAGTCGATGGACGCAAAGAAAAGAGTCGAGTGACTCTCGATTTTATGTCAGCCAGCCTCTTTTATTGCGTCATTAATTAACAGAATGATGTGAGATGGTGCGTAAACCTCGCCATAAAGGTTAGCTCACGGAGAAGGTCCTAAAATTAAATGATTCACTCGTGTCGACAAAAAACCTATTAGAGTTTCTATTGGTAATTTGACGGTGACATAAAAATAAATTCCGAACGTGATAATATCACTTAACACCAAATCCATGTAAATAGTGTCTCATACGATTTTGTTATGAAATGTAACTCAATTTTACATAATACTAAGCAGATAAATTAATCCAATTAATATTATATTAATCCAATAAATTAATATAGCTTTTATGAAAATTCTTCGCTAATTCAAATATATTTCGAATTCAAAATTAAATTGTTTCACCATCCGAAGTTTTTCGTCCTCCATTATACATTTTGTTAAAACTACTTCACGGAAGAAAACACGATATCCTGAAAGATTGAGTCGTAACCTCTGTTAACAAGGTTAACTATGCAAATTAAAAGTAACCTTCATGGGCCGATTGAATGCGTCAGAAACGTGCAACATATTTTATTTCGTCGTATTTAATTTCATTCGGGATTCTCACGAATACAGAATATACAGTGTTATCTTGTTACAGCAGACAATATTTGACATTACGCAAGGTCGCGAGTCTTTCAATCGTTGCGAACTAATGAACAAAAAGTACTCGTCTGTGGTATATTTATTTACTTCATTTACGCGTGAAGCGGCTCTATGTGTTGAAGTAAATATATGTTTCACCAAGGTACGAAGGTCGAAGGACACGTAACACGTTCGGATAGAGAAACAACGCGCAACGAAAAACATTTAATTCCAAACGAATGCGTAGTACGCGTAAGAGAGACGGACAAAACGTAAAAAATTCTTACCTGGGATAAGTCAGAGTCGTCGCGAATCTTGGCATCCATGGTTACAGTGGCGATGATTCCGGTCGCAGAGACGATCAGGATAATCACCGCGGTGAACAGATAGTTGCCAGTTGACGACATAGTTCCCCGTGAAATGTTCACTGAACCGAACAAAGAATGTCACACCCGAAATTCACCAATCCACTATACGAGACGGTAATTTCGTACTGACGACACAGTGAGAATAAACGAATGCAAGAACGATTGAAAAGGATCACGGGTCGATATACGCGCTCCTCCGGCACAACGTCGTCGATAGGTCGAGAGCGCGATCGAGACTGTTTTGAAAGTCAGCGACCCAACGGTCGCACGGCACGCGCACTGTCCGATGCACGCGCGTTATTTGAAATAAAGAAGATGCTTACGTGCTCCGTCGACCACGAAACGACAGGCTCGTGGAAACCGAACGACGAGATCGCTCGGTGTCACGAGAAATCAAGGATCAATGCACAAGACGAGTCACGAGAGAAGCGAACGTACCGACTGACTCTCTACACTCTTTTCGTAGGACGTGTCAACGATACGGAGGATGGCGCGGAACTGCGCCCTCTCCATGCCTGGACCCCCGTAACCCCCACCACACCACCGAAACGAGTCTTCGGTATACCGTACTGTCGTCTCCCCTCCGTCGCGGCCGACTTTCCCCCTCCCTAACGCCATTCGCGTTGCCCGTACAGTTCGTCGCGACACACATTAAAACACACCCGCATCGCAATCCGAACTCGTGAGTAGGCAACGGTCATTCAATTCTCTCTTTCGCAAGTAGTTTCTGGCCACGATTTATTCCAAGTCATATTTTCCGTATAAATATTGGAAATAATATGGATTCGACGTTTGATAAATAACGTGTTCCGATGAGATTGATTGAAACGAACGAGCGAACAGCGGGACAAAGTGATTTATTCGAAAGAACGATTCGATGCTCAGATATTGAATGTATGTTTCCGCGGAATGAGATTCGAACGGTCAATGAGCAATTACAAGGGTTTATAAAAATTTCGTTTCTATTGTAAGTTTTATTGAGACTTTGTGAAAGACATTTTCTTTCTGTACGTTCGCTACAATTTTGTGAATTTGACTAGATAATTGTATCAGGTAAATTGTAAAATGTAGTTTTCTTATTATGGAAGTGATACTTTTTTTTTAAATAAAAACTTGTCCCGAGTTATAGTTGTTTTAGTTGTTATATGTATATATGTTATATATCTCTTGTTATAGTTGTAGAAATTAAGCTGGAATTTGTCGAGCCAGTACGTATTACTATTTCGTACTAAATTGTAATGAATGTTCGTAATTATATTTGTAATGAATGCTGCAAAATTCCGATGACTTAATTGTTACTATTAATTGACAAAAAATAATGAAACATGTAAAATAAAATACATTCATGAGAATATAAGTTATAAATTTTTGAGGATATTGACGAGATATTATTTTTTATTTTATTCGCAACATTTTCCTGATATTGTAAATATACTCATTAAATTATATATCTTTCTCAGAATTTATTAAACAATGTTACTCTTTCATAACAAGTAGATAATATTAAAACGTATTTAATAATTGTACCTGAAACATCGTTGTACTAACAGTACGATGATAATAGAAAATTGTAAGATTAAAAAGAAATGTAAGAATTCAATTTAACTTGGAAATTGCAACTGTATGCTCAATGCAAATTTCATTTCAACATTGCGATTTTATTAACATTTTTCTGCTTTTATTAAAATTCCATAGTTGTTCTACCGTAATATACTCATCCATGCCATACTGAATTCCTGTTAATAAAAGAGCTTCGAGACACTCACAATTTTTCTGTGGTTATAATGACCTATGATAATTCATATTTTTGTTCATTGACTTTATCTCAATTTATAGAATATAATTCAAATGAAATTATGGAACTATCAATCCATTGGGGGCAAAGCAAATTTATTGAAGAGCGAAAATAAAGTAACATACACATAATTTTCACATTTTTTATAAAAATTCATTACAGGAATCATACAAAAAAGAATGTTTCATTATTTTAAAAAACGGCAATCTGGTATCGTGATTTCTCATCGTTCTGAATTACTATACGAAAGACCATTACAAAGATTAGATATAAGAAGATGTTATCATAGCGTTATACATCAACTTCTTCAAACTATATAAACTAGATGAAAAAGATAATAATGAGAAAGATTATTAAGTAAATCCTTGGAACCCCCTTTCCATAACCACAGATAAAAGATAAAATTTAATAACGTAAACTAACTAGAAAAATTGTTGATGAAATATTGCAACGTTGGTCCTTAATCTGTTAATCTTACAAGATCAGTTTATATTTGTTGTAAGTATAATTGGAAACGATATTAGTACGAATTTTGGTATCAATTATTACAATTTATATTCCACACGTAAAATGTTAAGGATGTTGGAAAGAACAGAGATCTTCTGGAAGTCAGCGGTATGCAGAACGACGATCGTCGCGACGCGCACGTGACGTCATTCACCCTCTCCTTGACCAACCACTACGAACGACGAAATCCCCAACTGCGTCTCCACAAAGAGTGACGTCACGTCTACAGGCTTTTCTCGTTCTCTACGAGACTACGAGAGCTCTTTCAAGAAGCCGCGCGCGTCGCTTCTGCCTTCCTCCTTCTGCTTGGTCGGCGAATCTATGCCACTTGAAGCTGTTAACCAAAAAGCACAAAGTCATGCTACATGAAAAGGTCTGCACTCTTAACGCTGTTATTCCATCCTGCGTTTTTACCAGGGGTTTATATCAGCTTGGAAATCTGTTTCTCGTCGGCCAAGAACAATAATATCATTCACAATGGCCGATTTACCTAGGTCCTCTGCCAACAGACACGTCCGTCTGATACGTACAACGAGAAACCATGAATTATCGGGCAAAGAACATCGAGACGATTAACCACACGTAGTTCGTGGATGTACGGTTAAATACCCTTACTGATTGCCATTAATTAATTCCGGCTTTACAGCCTCCGACCTTCTTCCGTCTTAGCACGCCCTTAATACGTGCACTCATAGTCGTGACTTCCGTCATTAATAATCTGGCGAACAAGCGGAACCGTAGCAGTCTCGAAAATTGCTCTTTAATATAAAATGCTTGCGGAAAGTCAGCCAAAGAGTAACCCAAGGGAGTAAGTAATTTCCTGGTCAAATTTAAAACACTGCCGTGCGTGGGTCATGCGAGTGGCAAAATTCTCGTTATCGATTGTATCAGGTTTGGAGGATAGGGCTCGAAGCCGGTATAATTGTAAATTCGATGGCAAGTTCACCGACCATTTCCTAGCAGCCTTGGTGGACTTAGGACGATTCTCGAAACCTCCCAGGGCAATGAGGATTAAGGAAAGATCCCGATCGCGAATATAAACGCAATGGGCTTGTGGAACTTCCCTATCGTTCGCCTGTTCCACCGAGAGTCCTGCTAAGTTTGTCCCAATCCCTTAGGTAATTAGTAGTCTAGATACGCCTGTTTGACCTCACCGACGAACCAATTTCGGCTTACTTAAGCAAGTACTCTCACGAGCTTTCATAGCGATCTACCATGGTACGAAAATCTCGGCCCTTCATATACCTATTCGACGATAACAGATTCAAAAATTCTATTAACCAGATATATATCGAACGAGAGAAGATCATAAATCGCTAGAATAATGCTTAGTGTGCCCCATCTACGGGACAACAATCTTGATGTTTCGTATATTAGACGATAACAGATTAGAAAATTCTATTAAATGTGTATCGAAGCATCATAATCTCCTAGACTAATGTTTGGCATTCTATGAATTTGATGTTCCGTACCAACGATTTCTATGAGCCAGTTTGATATCTCACCACAGACATTCTAAAACAAAAATAGATAATCCGCGGACGTGATCGAACGGGAACCATCGATCATGCGATATTCCACACTCGATTGAACAGCGTAGCAACACTGTGTAGCCTTCCTCGAACACGATAGTCTATATTGGCCATAAAGCATTCGCGTGTGACGTTAATTTAAGTTAATACTTTGAATTCCGTTGGGATTTTTGGACGGAGCCGCGGATTCAACGGATGCAAAAATGATCGACACGTTTTATCCCAATGAATCTCCTGATGTGACACATTAAAATGTTGTAAAAACGGGAAAAGGCACGCCGTGTGGCGTCGCGTTGAAATTATCGAACGATTTCGCGAGAATTACGGTAGAAACTTTATATCGCGTGAGAATAATCGGACCACGTGGACGGTTTAATGAAACGTTCTATCGAGCCCTGTAACTTTAACTTGCTCTTAACTCGCCAGTTGGAGATTAGTCTTTTCGTCGCCTTGTGAAATCTAATTTTTTTTTTATAGAACTTTCATTTTAACGTGCATTCAGCGTTATCTCCGAGTGGCAAAGGGTAATCTGTACAGCTAAACATGATTTTATCGTCTTTGGCATAAATTAAATTTTTCATTCGTTTTCTCTTTTTTTTTACAAGCTGAATATAGCATGTATATTCATCTTTAAATATATATTAAAAATTCATTGTCTACACGTCAATATTATTTATCCTATCATTATTTTTTCAGATAAATAAAAAATAACGAATTAAATATTCTTGGAAATGGATAGATAATTCATGGACTATTTATCTCTTTTCTTTAAAAGCTTTATTCAAATATCGTTCGGAATAATTTTTAAATGTACATATGTAGATAATTTAATATTTATAAGCCAATACAAGCTATTAATATTAATCTTCTTTCAGAACTTCCCTTTTTAAAAATTCTGTTTTAAAAGGATCAATATTTCGTAATAAGTTTAATATAATCAAGTTACCTTCTACGTGGAATCATACAGAACTTTGAAAATGCGAATGCGTAAAGCCATTAAAAAGAGGATTGAAACTTGTTTAAAATGAAAGGCGCAGATACCATATTTCCAGCAAATTAAATCACAGGCAACTTTCAATACGAGATATGAACAAAGGATATCGTTTTATAGATAACGATTCTTATATCTTTATCATAACAATATTGAAACCTCTGAATTTCTCACGAGAAGAATTTATTCATTTTTTCTTTTTTTTTTTTTTCACATAGGAAATCAGAAATTTCCAACTCGCAGTTTAACTGAACCTTATGCAGTAATTTCTGTGAGAAGAAATCTACCAAAAACGTTCATAAGGAATTGAAACATCCCGGGGCACATTATTTGAGGAAGCTGTCGCCATTGTAGCTAAAGTAGAAGGAGAGACGAGAAACAGTTCACCAGTTTCGTATGTGACAAGGAATCTAGGGAATGCAAGGACATGCTGGTACGTTTCTCAACGGGAACAGTATTCCCTCGATTTTCAGACTGAACGTACTTTGAGAAGAAAAGGTAAGATATGCCTTGACACACTTTAACGTAACCATTTCTGTGGCGAGAACAGACCGTACCGGAAGCCCCCTTAGGGAACTCCCTTGCAAGATGCAGGGAGTCCAAGTTTGCCAACGTTACTTGCTACTTCCGGTAAGGAAGAACGCGCCTGGACTATGGAACTGCGAGCTTGAAGGCAAACCGTCGGGCGGGGCTACATTGAGAAACGTATTTGTAAACATACATCCTACCCATGAGGCTCGAGCAGCCCGTGTCGCAGTAAATCCCGGTACATTAATATTAATGCGTCTTCGGCATGTACAACACACTCGTGCCTTCTACTCAGCTGGTTCTCCACATCGCAGAAAGCATGAGAGTTCAACAGAGTTTACAGCACCAACCGTGTACGGAACCTGAACCTCTTCACAATATCTGCGTTCCGTCTGTCTCGCTTTCATCTCGCAGTCTCGGGTGTTCCTTACGCTTCTCACTCCGAGAAAATCAGCTTAGTTTTTTACTCATGTTTGTCACGCAGGTTCTTCGCGGTTTCATTCAGAAGTGTTTTGGAATTTTTGTGTCTTTGAAGCGAGTAATAGAAGAAAGGGGGAAATGATATGCACGTGTAATTAATTCTTTAGATTCGTGGTAGTTTTGAAGTCTTTGATGAATCTTTTAGTCCCTTTTGTTTGTAACATAGATGAAACGTGCTCTATTTCGCTATATTTTATTTCTGTACTTTAGATTAGGATCCATTTCAACCTGTTGAAATTACACATTTGAAAAAAATTTCAAAAGAATATTTGCAGCATTCATGTTTTATGAATATACTTCATCTTTTCAGTAGTTTTAAAGAATATCAAAATCTTGCTTCGGAGAGACAAACTTAGCTTTTTAAAAATTTAACTGGTTAGAAATATGTCTGAAAATATACGATCAACGCAGAAATGTGTAATAGAAATACATACGAAAAGAAACGATCAACATTGGTCATTAATGACAAATGTTCCCTTTCTGCCATTATGTTGGCACATTACAAGAGAGTTTGATGAAAAGACCGGGGCCTTTGTTGAATCAAGGAAGAGTGAAAGGTGACGTGCGATAATAGAATCCTGTGGAATAGTAAAAATACCGCATTTGCGTCAGTTAGGAAAGTAGAACAATTATACAGGTTGGATGACCGAGTGAAAAGAAATTGTAGTAGCAGAATTATTGGAAATAAAAGAATCTTTATTTGAATTTATCAACATTTCTTATAAAATTCCCAATTTTCAATACTCAAATATTTCATCTCAATCTTCCTGGAAATAAATTTAAATGCTTTGTACAAATGTGATATTTCATTAAATTACTTCTTTCTATTTCCCAAGATTTTCCGAGCATTAAGAAACATTTTCATGCGCGAACATTCATTTATCCCTTTTTATCAACAACAAGCAATTTTCCAACATAGGATGCTCACATTTTTCGACACATAAAATTCCAATATTTCTCAATGTTTCTTCGTACTTTTCTCGATGGAACATGGACCATCGTGATGCCATTCCACGACACGTTTCCCCTTGACTCGGGAAAATAATGATCACGCCCAATGGCGTGTGAACCAGCACCACATCTCAACATCTTACGTCTAGTATTCCTGTCTTGGAAACTCCATTTTGGAACAATCCTTTCAGTATACATCGTCACGATAATCTCGTTTTATCAAGTCAAATATTATTCCAAATTTATATAGACATAAGTTTACCAATACTTGTACCAATGTGTACTTTCCTCTAAGGTCTTGAGCTGTTAGCCTTCTTTTATACTGAGATACACCTATAAGATACGAGTCCACAGATCTTTTACAAAATCATATTAGTGAATATATAATTTTACAAATTATAAGATATGAACTTCTTTTCTGTAATTTTATAATCTTATTCCAAATAGGGAAATTAGCTGATTTGTCAAATTTATTATAGATTGCTTGAAAAAAAAAAAAAGAAAAATAGAAAGAAAATGATTAATCGAACAGAATGTTATATTCGTGTAAGATCGCGATCCGATTCCAAATTGATGCGACTATTATTGTAATATTGACATTAGTTTACGATTTCAAATGGAATAATTCCTAAAACGTTTCGATAATTTCCCAATGGTTTTTCCAAATCTAGCTCATCTTTCCATAAGTATCCTAATACCTATCTCTCGCGTGAATGAAAAAATTTGATTACTACATTACGTTTGTGGCCTGCATCTGACAAAAATCTTCATACAAATCCATCGTGTTACTGTATCTCTTAAAAATCACAATATGTACATTCCTGTAGATAATACATATATCATCGATATCAAATTGTCTATCATACGCATAGATACCTACACGTCCACATATGTCCATTTATGAAGATGCTCTTACATTCAACTAATCCATCTTCGGAGACATTAAAACAGATAAATCAACAGCGTAGAGTGCCTATCATATAGGTGCTGGAACACTCAATGTAGCGCAATAATCGACCATGTTAAAAGTCCAGCGCGTTGCTAGGTGTCGTGAAGAGATTCCCATGATACACACAGCCGATCAATATCGTATCAAGATCCAGCATTCACCGTGTTGTACCGTGTACCAGTGCGAAAGAGGTAGATACATCGTTCTAACACGTACGCTTCTACGTAGGTAGCACGTTATTAAGAGGTCTAACCATATCCAGTTCACAGAGCGTGATTACATGTGCGAGCCACATTCGCTGGTAGGTGTATGTATGGGCATATGTGGGTAACGACACGATGTTCGACGTTAGGACTGAGGTTCCTTCAGGATGGCTCGTTATGCCAGGCAAACTGCCACGTAGAAACAGAATTTCAGTATCAGGGAGGGACGGCGAGACTGTAGCAACAAGATGTTATCACAATTATTGCTAGCAGAACTACCATCCGCAGGCCGAATGCCGTAAGCCACGTAAGGAATGTTTGGATTAGTTTAGACTCTCTGGTTAAGCCTCCCGTTTTCTGAACTGCCACTCCGTTCCTTGTCCTGGTGTTAAGAACGTCTCGACATCCTGGTACACGATATATTGCCATGTCGAGAATTAATATATTGGACGTAACGTCTCATCAAATTAACGTTTGGTGGGTTCTACGATGGCTCGAGACCGCGTTTAACGCGCATTCATCGTGCACGTAAAGATTGCCTGTCGTAAAGCGCACTGCCAAGCGAATATTCGTGCGCACCGTTGACAGCAAGACGTATCGTATACACGAGGCGTTTCATAAGCCCCTGTGACTATTAGACATTGAGAAATTTCTGAAGGTACAAAGCGAGGGGTATACCCATTACATGCTCATCAAAATGACGTTGTATCAACGATGATGGCGAAATAATGTTTCTTCGACGACGATCGATGCAACGGAAAGTTACCTCGCGCAAGTTTGATACTTGTACTTCTTCATAAAAGGTGAATCGTCTTTGGCATTAGTCTAGAAGTAAATGTAAATTTCAGGGATAGATAAAATTGAAGCGAATTTAGAGTTAAATTGGAACAATTTTTATTAGTTTGCGCATTCTTTTCATGTGTTATGTAAAAGTGTTATAGTCATAGTTATTAGTATCATAGACGACTTACAATAAGATTAAATCTTACTTTGTACCTTGTATTTTGCATAATAAAGACCATTAATGGTATTTGTTGGATTTATTATATAATAGAATAAAAATTATAATTGAATTTTTTAATATAGTTAAGTAAGCTAAAAGTCAAATCTATTTCGAATCGTTATAGTCTTACGGTACCAGTTAAATTTGTACCAGCGATATTGAATCTCCTGAAAAACTTTGTATTTCCTTATGCGATTGTGAAATTACTTGACATTAAGTTAATTTGAAAATAACATTCTAATTTTCTTCATCAGTACAAGAATGTGTATAACAATGATGAATTTTATACTGAGCAATTTAAAATGCCTCCTTCACTTCTAAGAAATTTTAATTTCAAGAGTAACTTATTATGACTTGTTATGATAAGAGAGAACTCGAAATATTATCGCAATAATTGTACGCAAGTAAATTTAAAGCTGTTGAGCATGCTATTACTTCACATTAAATAACCGCGATTATAATGTCATTTATAACTAGGACATCCAAGCGAGATTCTGTCAGGAAATACAATCTTCGATTGTTTAACGTGCTGAAATGTATAATCAGTTTAAAAAAACTTGTTATCTCGTGAGATTAATTAATTTTATGCAATATATTATAATTAAATACTAATAACGTGAAAAAGTTCCATTAAGTTAATATACATCACTGTTATCGCAAGAGAATCTTTTATTTAATTATTTCTTATTAGAGCTCAGAAATTTTTTGTCATTATATTAAATATTCACTTTTAATATTTGAAATGATTTATTAAGCACACATTATATCTTGCAAATGTAGAATAATTGAGAGTTAAAGCAATATTTTGATATTTACTTTAGTATAAATTTTTAACCAGGATAATAAAGATATATGCTGGAGTATAAAATAGATATGGATGTAACGAACATGCTTTGATAGTAATTCAATTAATATAATATAAAATCAACGTAGGATACTTTGGAAAACGGGAACAAACCATGAAATACGAAAAGATAGTGGAAGAGGATATTCAATAGCTCGTCGAGGATTATCTAACTGAAATATAAATCTCCTCTGGAGCAACAAAATAGCTCCTTTTTAAATAGAATGAAATATTTTATTGGATAAATCGATCCTCGTTATTATTCTCTGCGCGAAGATATGAAATAAAGTTATCGAAAGGCCGATAACGAGAATCATTTGTGGACAATTTTTCAATTATTTTTAATAATTCGCCTGTCTTTTTTTTACGTAATATCTCACATAAAAGAATGTATGCATACGAAATACAACTTTAACGTTTTCAATACTTCTTTCAGACAATTTATTGAATTCTGCTTATCAAGTATAAAGTTATTCATTAAAAATATTTGTATTATTATCAATTATAGTAGTATAGATTATATACATAATTTTGTGATGTTTGAAAGAATTGAAGTATTTACAGCATTAAAGAGAAAAGATTAAGAGAAGATTAAGCATTAAGAGAAAAACTGAAGAGAATCTTTTGAATCGTGGACATTTTTTCGTTATCTCTGATTTCTACAGTGAGTTCGTATAAGTTATCTATTACTATAATAAATATTTTATACCGGGCATTTCTTGCCTTATATTTATTATTATTTACATTTAAATAACTTGTATATATAATTTTACTGCTTGGTTGTTAATGTAATTAAGGTACTCTTACAGATTAACAGGCGTTGTTAGAACACGGAAGGATAAAAAACTCTTTTCACGACAAACATTCGGACACCTCCGACAATAAAATAAATCTAACGAATAAAATCACGTATTCTCGAATGATTTCTCAAGTTCAAATAATTTCAATTTACTCCAATTTTGAAACGCGATGTAATGTAACAAAGATGCTTATAGGCCATCTCATCCTACACTATAACCTTTTTTCTTCGCTTAGATTATATTGGCGCGACTGTTATATTGTTGCGATGAATTAAAGAAACTCGATCATAGAATAAAGAAAATAATGAAAGTTCAATATTATTTGTCCCATAACCAATCATTTACGCGTGATTTCATCCGAACAGTCTCGAGCAAGGTAATCGTATTAGGAATCTTGGCGCAGAGTGATGCTGCAACCGCGTAATATTGCAAGCTAATTTTCCGCTTGTAAAATAACGGACGCCAGTATCGTAATTAATAACCCGTAAGATGATTTACGGACTTTGCGTCTAATAAACAGCGCGTTACATCGCGCCGAGCGCACGCTTGTTTTATCGAGGTAGCTTGAAACTTTTTCGCGAAATGCGAAAGTCATATATCATCGAGCGTATGCGTTCTCGAGAAGTCGGTACACTAAAAGTAGTTTCCCAAATCACCTCATAGTTTTGAATCGTTGCTTCGAATCGGTTGCCATTTAATGTGCTTCAACATTGAATTGATAATCGAATAACGATAAAATCGTTTGTGCATTTGAAATGGTCCATATTTGCTTATGAAACTTTTATCGACGTCGGAACTGTTGATGTGTAAAAGCTTTATCAAGAAAGTTAAAATGAAATGATTTTCAAATTTTGCTTAAATAATATTATATCACAAATCATTATCAATAGAATGTCGAAACCATTACCTATTGAAAGTTATTTATCTATATTTGTTACAATTCAAACACACAGACTATGAACTTAAATATAACATTTATTAGAATGGATACATTGTAAAGTATAAAACACATTAAAATTTCAGTATGACTACATACTTAACTTACTATCAGAACTATGAGCAACTAAAATATCATACTACTATACCAAAGGAATCAAAGTGAAGGATATGTAAAAAGGTATACAACATATTTACAATATTTCAACAACAACTACAACAATTTAAAATACGCTATCGTAGAGTTTCTATAAAAATTAAGATCTGATCATTTTGACTACTGTAGTGATTTTAGCGCTAATTCTAAATTGCCAAATTATAAAAGAAACAGAGAAAGGAAAAGCGTAAAACTATGAAATTTTCATATGAGTTTTTCTACTACTATCGATCGGTTATAACAGGCTGTACGAACAATGAAATGAATTGGTTTTCAGTCGGTTATTAATTAGCCGATCGCTGTGATAGCCAATTGTACTCGATGTGTCATAACCCAGAAAGGGAGCGGTGCAAACCGCGAGCAAACTTTCACAAGCAGCAGATCGATATTTTGACGTGGCAGCCTGCGAATTATAGTCCCGTCGTAAATCAATATCCGTCGCAGAAACTTGGTGTTTCGTTAAAGAACACAAGCTAATACTGTACTCCGATCATATTGTTAATAATTTAACGATAACTTAGACAACGAGGATAATTCAATAAACTCTGTCGTATAAAGTATGAATTTCTCGAGTTTATCCAGCTGTTGGTTCATCTAATCTTCAAAAGTTGAATGAAATTGGAGTTGGAGATGAAACTAAATTTACAAATTTAAAAGATCCTTTGAAGTTATAATATTCCACTAAATGACTTCCTTGCTAATCTTTAAAAGTTGAGACATAATCTTTTAAAGTGGAATTAAATTTACAGATTTGAAGGAGATATGACGTTATGATACTTAAATGAATAATTTCATTAAATTTTTGTTAGTACACATCTGTACAATATAATATATGGGCAAGTTAATGAACGTATAATAAATTATTTATTAGAGTGCAATAATTTATTTAAACGAATATTCAGAATACCTCGTTCCACTCTACGTATCGTTTCATATATCTTTAAATTTGTTTTCTGATATGCAGCAACATTTCACTTAACCATAATATCGTTGAATTTTACTATACGCAAAGTTAGAAGAATATTCTTTTACAATTGCACTTAAAAATTTCAAGTACATGCTCGCCTCTGAAATTCATAGTTTCTAGTATATTCACCTTTGATGAAGCCTTATCCCCCAAACATTGTATCCATAAAAAAGAACCAAGCTAAAGTACAATTTCTTTGTACCGCAAGTAGGCCATAAAATAAGATGAATTCCGTGACCCGTTGACAATGAGTTGAAAAAGCTAAAGTGATCTCGATGTTTCTTTCTCTTCCACGACCGTCAGAGTAGAGCAACCCTTTAACACAGCAAAACTATGCAAAACACTTTCCAATCCACTGATACGAACATTTTTTTATACAAACAATCGGGATAAGGGAAATTAATATGTTTGTTAAGGAACGAGTCCCCCTTTGAAAGCATATACGTGTCCCTTTCTTGACTCAATTATCTGAAAAAGTAAGGGCAAGAACCGCGTCTCCTTTCGCCGACCCTTCGTCTACACGGATATATTGTTTCTCTTATTAAGATGACACGGGGATTGGAAATAGGGTTAGTCGTCAGAAATGGGGGTTAGCATTTGACAAATGTGGAAATCGCGTGCGGCGCCCGCGTAAATCGAAGTCTTGGTGCAAGAAAGGCACAAGTGGCGCGGAAATCGCGTATCACGGGCAAACGCTCTTCTGGTTTACCCGACAACCTCGATCCGTGGCCGCTCCATTCTCATTTTCCCCCCGATTCTTACCATGCGATTAAGTCGTCCGCTTCTTTTTGTCGACCAGTTCCCTACCTACCCCGCGACATCACGGAATTTTTCTTTTGTACGCTCCGGCGTAATGTATCTGGCTGTTAAGCGGACAAAAAGCAAACGAGATCCTTCAACCTATCTAAATCGCAAGGAAAGTATTTTCACGGATATCGCGATGAAACTGCAGCAAATTTTGCTTCATCTTTATTACACGCCTGGCTTTAGTTTTAGAATATCGTCGTTTAAGTTATTTGCGATTTTGAATTTTATAGCGGTGTTCGTATCACGATTATTAGCGATTATATCGTACTTTAATATTGAAAGCGGTACTTACGTTCTACGATAATATAGAGTTGCAGGAAGTTAAAATTATATTAATAACGAATATATAAATAGCTTGAAACGAACAAGCTCGAGGCTTACAGAAACATCAATAGAAAACTTACGCTTACACTAAACTTGCAATGTACGCCAAATCACAATTAGTAATTGCATTTCGTTATCCCATTTATAATTAATTAATTGGAAATTCAACAATTTGTTGAGGATTATTTATCGTTATCTATCATTATTTGCATTAAGCTCTAATATGTACAAAATAACAATTTGGAAGCTCTTGAAAAGAATCTATAAAACTCCAATAAATTTCAACGAAGGCGAATGTGCGACGAGAAAAGTTAATCAGGATTCGAGCCTTAAACCAGTTTATTGGAAGGTTTTGTCCGCAATTTTATCGTATGCGGCATGTGAAAATTGAACAGATTATCAGATTCGTTGGACATTGGTATTCTTTTTGCATTACGCTGTTCACGCAAGTTCTTTCCGGGGCAATCAGTTCTGGTTGGATATCGATCTTTGAATCGAATGTATGCTTGAAAATGCATAATCGAAAATATGCTGAGACAAAGAAACGTTTTAAGAAAGTGTGTTCCAATATTGAACATTAATCTCATAATGAGTTTCTTAATCGAATATTAATCGTGTACTTACGTAATGAAATTAAGAAAATAATAAAAAATGCGGTTGATCGACCTGACATTTGACAGGTTGAATTATTACCACATTGGTAAAAACTGATTTACAATTGTTAAAGATTACAACGTATATTTTTGAAAGAAATAGAATTATAATGGAATGTGTGAGATTCTATCCCTTTGTTCTTGTTTATTGCACTTATATCTTCCTGGCACGTACAAATATTTGCCATCTCTTCAAACTTTCAGCGACGGTTCAAGCATTTATTGGTTCCTTAGTTGGATTAGGCGCATATTTCAAAGGAGAGAGTTTTGTTGCGGGATGTCTCCTTTTGCCAGCGGCTGAGTTTATGCGCGTAAGAATACGTAAGCGGAAATAGTTATTGTATTCTTGAATGCCGGTCTACGGTTTCAATTTGAAAGTTTTGCTCAGCTTCATAGCAAGAAGACTGAGCGCTTCCCCGTCTAGCGGCGAGGAAACGTAAATAAATGAATTATTCAGAACACTAGGTTTGATTATGGCGGTGTAATTATTGAAACGTGCCATTGTGTCGTATCATACACCTGTTACACGTACTTGTTAGCTGAATTGCCAACTAATCGTATACTTCGCTCTTGTTTGAACCGATATACCTACTTTATCGTCAAGAAATCACTCCAATTGCATCGACGAAGTTGAAATGTTTCACGAGTATCTCTTGTAGTTGGCTGGGATTAAAAGTCAAATGAAATTTTAAGATGTCTCTAACACAAACTTCTTGTACAACCAAATTAACATTATTACTAAAACTTTACAAACTGTAAGTTATCCGTAATAAAAGGTTTTGTTGTATATGAATACCGGGTTTGACAACAAAAGTAGTTACAGTTCTGCAAATGAATTTTACAAATTATAACGCACGCTTCAATTTAAAACATTTTGTATTCCCACGTGTTATGCGTATTCCGTACTTTTGCATTCAAGTGTCTCACAAGTGATATATCAAATATCTACAAATATCTACTCATAAAATTCAGTGAAAGCATTGTCATAACAAGAATACAACGATACCGTATATTGTACTAATATGAAGAATGTCAATGGTCCCTTAGTACGGTAAGGGTTAGATTCTTTCACGCTATCCTATTAACTTGATTGCAGAGGAAAACGTGTAACCAGCAATCGAATAAATGACTAAAATCAATGACAATCTCCAGGACTGGTAAAACGCGAAAGAAATTGCTTGCGATCATATCTAAAATCGGCTATTTGTACGAACAAGTGCTTTGTAAGAACGACAGAAGTATTTCCATCATCGACATCGTCGGAAGGATTTCAATCAAATCCTCTGGAGAATTCGTTAGTTACTTTGCCCGTTGGAAGTTCAATATTTTACCGATAGGGATAGCCAGATCCCGATTCGCAAGGACTTTATTGTATCAAGAACAATGGATCTTCGTCGATCATTGTAAGGTGTAGATCGTTGACTTTTCTGCGGCACCGCGGTTTCACATAACGATCGCTCGTTAGCCAGGCTAATTACTCTGCTAGTGGGCGTTGGACCGTGAAAGTTCGTTAGTTAGTACTACAGGTTAGTACTCAAAGAGGTGGCATTCATTCCAGCTTCCTCCTCTCTGGCTTTCACGTCCGGTCGGTTTCTCTTTCGCAGTTGCTCCCTCGGTTCTTCCTTCTGTCCTGATTGCTGACTTACGAGAACCGCAGGTGTCGCATTTTACTCTTGCAGTTCAAATACCAACCGTAAGTTCGGTTTAAATTCGTTCAGGCCCGGCGGGCATTGTAAGAAATGCTTCGGTAGATCTCGAAATTTTCTCCTTCAGCTATCCTTTTTACTTCTTAAAATTTTTGTCTGTTCGTGAGAGAATGTTCACGCAAAGCTTATTCGCTACATGTATCAAGCAAACACACAAATAATTGTTAATATACATGCTACAAAGAGTATTTATTGGAGAGCAGTTGTATTTATCATAAAATTTATGTACTAATTGTTGAGAATTTTGGATCTTAATAGCCGAAATAATGGTATAGGAACACTAAATTTACTCTTAGAATTTGTATTAAAATAGTTATATATTTATTTGATAAGCGATTTCAAAGATATTCATCGATACACACTCGCACGCGTCTCACTTTCTTCCATACCCGACTGTTAACCGACTGAACAGTTTACATTCCTTTGTTTTCGAGATGCTGCGCACACACATACTTCCACACACTGATATTCACATACAAGTATCACTACTACGCAGCTAACCTAGTCTAGCACATAAAATTATACATATCTCATAATAAAGTCCAATAAAGTCCACTCATAATTAAGTCCAAGTAAATTAAGTTTCAGGTCATTTGGTAATACTGTGAAGTACTTTGGTAGTAAAATGAGATATTGAAGTATGAGCAAATATATGTACATTTGTTTATTTTACTTTCTCAAACTTCTCTCCATCTCCCGTTATACTCTACGGAACGTATGTTAAAACTAATAAACATTCAAGTAAAGTTCAACTAACAAACATAAATTACATTCTGCGATAGTTATCGCTTCATGGTGACAACAAGGATGTGAAGTGAACAAGACGCATAGGAGGTCACAAAGAGACACTTCCACGAGGGCAGGGTATATATGCCAGGTGTATCATCTTCAAGTTTCCACTCGTCGTTTGATGCTATTGTTCGAAAGCAACAACGTAATATGCGTAAATATGAATGCATAAAGGGAAAGATAGAGTGCACGGACAAGTGGATTACCGTATTTCACGTAGTTCATCTTCGTTTCGGGTATCGTGACGCGCGCGTTGGAGAATATCGTAGCATTCCAGAAGTTGCCGTCGTTACATCCAACGATTCCAAACGAGATGAAACTTGTCACAAGCTTCTGAATTTAATATTACTGAAAGTAACAATGGTAAATCTTCTTTATTAGATCGCTGTGCAGGATTTTTCACAGTCTACAGTTTATGGAGTCTATTACTAATCATGTCACGCTTATTGTTATATTAATTACACCGAGTAGATATATATTTCTTGAATGTTTCACTCTATTTTTAATGCTAAAGAGATCTTCAGATTTCTTAAAGTATAGATATTTAACCCTCTTTAATTATCTACACGTGACTTTCTGAATATGAATATTGGACAGTATCCAATGCAATTAACGATTGCAATTGAAATATTTGATTATTAGTTGCTATTAGCAACGAAATTTTTATTGCACCGATGTGCAATCGTAATTGACGACTAGAGCAGGTATTTAGTTATTAATTGGATTAACGATTATTCGGTTGTCTAATCGGCACTTGATACATATACGTCAATACGTATTTGCATACGTGAAACAGAAGTCTAATTGAATTTTGATTAAAAATGTACAATTGTTGGTTGACGATTAATATTTTGAACGAGTCTTATTGACGCTTATATTAAGCATTTCAAATTAAAATGAAAAAGGCACACTGTATTAATCCATTTTCTCTCGCAAGCAAAATTTCCAGTTTCCCAATTTATTCCGAAATGTTTATGTGTCACGATGTTTTATAATATATTTTATAGACATCTTTCAAGCTATAGTTTGAAAATGCGCGATGAAAAATAATCAATCGGGGAATTTGCAAGCGAGAGAGTGTTTTTGTTCGGAAATTTATTGTAAACGAGAAATCACCGTGGAAACACCATCGAGATAATTGAACTTCGCCGTTGTTCGCAGGTTACAAACTTAAAATGTTAATTAGCGATCGAGATATAAATATTCAACGTGCTCGCTGCACTCTATTGAAACGGGAATAACGAACGATAGCTACGCCATCATTTAATTAGGAACTTTTAACGTTCACTATGGGACACGTCGTAATTGTTATCTCAAGAGAATCGATACTGTGAATGCTGATTTCATTTTATACAATTACGACGTCACGAATTCATAGACAACAGAAGAAACTGTCCTTCGAGTTCTGTTAATTAGTTCACCGTGAACTTTTATGTCTCGAAAGTGTATCGATGTAATTTTTAAATAATAAAATTCTACGCGTATTTTCGATCTATCGAAAATTATTCTCTGTAATATTTCTCATTTAGTAAGCATTTGAAACCAGAATGGAAGTTCGATTTAACGAAATGTGATTATATATATACATGCATAAAAATATAGAAATTTACGTTTTTTAACTTTTGTTGAAACAGGCTGCCAAAATATAGTTTCGACTGTATTTTTATACATATTAAAAAGCAATTAGAATGGAAACAAAAAACTTGCTATATAATAATGTTTCCTAAGCGATACATTAATTCAGAGAAAGAAACCATCGCATGGAATGCAACTTTTTATCATTGCAGGAGCATTTTCATTATTTAATCTTTCGCACGCGAACTACGTTCAAGAATAATGTAATACAAAGAAATTTCGTCTTATGTGATGCTACAATATTTGCAAAAATGTGCACTAGCTAGAGAATTCTTGGGAAAATATTCCCCGTGTCCCGTAAATTCATTTCAACTGTCTTTGATCCTAAAGAATTGAATCGGACTTCAAATGCAGCGGCAGAAAATCCTCCTCCTTCTTCTCCTCTTTCTATATTTGTTCGCTCCATCAACTGGATGAATTTGACAAATGTCTTTTACAATCTGCAAAGACTGCAGAAAGAAGAGAGACTTTTAACCAACTTCGTAGCATGTCAGAACCTTTTCCTCCTGTTGTTTTAACTCGAGATGGAGATTCGCGTTTGAATTTCTTTTTCTTTTTTCTTTTTTTTTTTGCGGTCAACGAAATTATGATTTATTATTCTTCCGTATTCGATTGCTATGTGCGTTTGTTCCTGAAAATCTGAGCTCAAATAATCGTTATGTTTATATCATGTGCTTAACAATTATGTTCATGAAAAGGACATCGAACGGCGAAACTTCGATTTAACTCACAAGTTAAAAACCTCAGCCTATCAGAATCAAAAATTAAATACCTGTTAAAGCATAATTAAATAAAGTGGTATTTAAATAGACGAGTTGAGAAATTTCATGAATAATCGATACAGAAGGATTAGAAGAGTAACCACAAATGCAATAGTTTATGATTATTATCCATTCTCATTAATAATTGAGAAATAATTAGTACAATAGTTCGTTTCATTTGCCATTAACAATTACTGTTCAATAAGTACTTAACATCCAATTAGAGTTTACATCCATTTACAGTTTTCAATGATTGACAATGAGCGACAATTAAATTGTTTTGATGAAATTAAAGTATTATGTTTGTCAAAATAAAAATAAATGTATTAGGAAACTATTTTTAATCGTTAAGCATTCTAGTAAAATGTACGTATTGCATTCCTTCCAAATATCTCGAACAATTCTTATGGTTGGATGCGGAAATTTATTTTATCGTAAATTCTTTTATGAAGGTAAAAAATCCACGGAGGCATACTTTAAAGGATCTTGCGGAAATTCTTGTGCCATTTTATTAATCTCCGCAAGGCGAAAAACGGAAAGGTGGGGAAAACTTGTGGTCTTTAACTCGCGCAAGTTGTTAACGCTAAAATTCGGGAATTCGACGAAGAATTTCAATGGAATTCCTGGAATTTTGAAATAAGGGGCGAGAGAGCGTATTGCTTTATCCAGACACTCGTTCCATCGTTCAACTTCATAACAGAAGACGCGACTAAACTTGCGGTAAAACATTCATAAGAATAAAGATTTATGGATATTCCGCACAAAAATTGTTTCTTATCTTTAATATATCCTGAAGAACGGAAGAAAATTTCCTCTTATAACGTCGTCCGCGTAACATACAAATTCATAATTTTCTGATTTTCAAAAATCTAACAATTTAATCATTTCTCCTGAATCCAACAAAAGTTTATTTACCCAATTTTTCTTCTCCGATTCTTTAAAAATATTTAACCTTTCTGTTAATACAAACTTTATCTTAACTTCACTTCATCTGATTAGAGAAACCATTAGTTTTTATAATTTCTTCAAGTATCTGATTAATATCGAGCTGTCAAAGAAACAAATTATTTATTTCCATAAGTTTATTTATTGCAAAAAATTCAACATAAACAGGCATAGGTTCCAAGGAAATTCTGAACAAAAAAAAAAAAGACTGTAACATTCGACTGTAACATTTTCTTTACTTTTTGATTTATGAGACTAATCCAACCCGTATGACGTCTGAGCGGTTTATATTTTACAACACTTTCAAAGAAGCACAAGTAGGTGCTCGTCAATCTATCACCAACAAGTTACCAATACACTTAACCAGTTAGAGTTACACCAATATTTTGCTCGTCGAATCAACGCGAAGAAACAGAAGAAACAGACCAAGACAATAATGGCACGATTCGTTTTCATTTTCCGTTTCTCGGTTGAATTTTCTGGCGAAGGATCGATTACTCGACATCACGACGGCTGGTGATCACGCAACACAAACTCTCGCGAGAATTTATAGGGTATTATGTTGTACAGAGCTGGACACGGTTTTCGTAATATCTCGCGATACGATAAATCACGGTGCAAGATGAAATTGACGCTAAGTGATCGTCGTTGATCGATACCGGTGTTCTCCACTTTCGCTGCAGATTTTTCTCCCTTAAGGACTTCGCGTCGAGAGGCTGTCGCAGAATCGACGAGGGCGATTTATATTCTGGCCCGGTGATACGTTAAACAAAAGAGGGTTTCTCGAAACAAGCATCTTTCCTTTGCATCTCACGGTCAATTATTTGCCTCGTTCCAGGTTAAAAGGATATTCTAGTCGATGTCAAGCCGTACGGACAGGCTAGGAATTTTAACGCAATCGGGACAGCTTGTTTCGCCGCCGTGACAGTGAAAAGCCGCAGGATTATGTGCAGAGTTTTTCAATTTTGTTTCGTGCTATCGTAGTTTATTTAGGCTGGTGGAACGTGGCAACAAAGTAATCTTAGCCCTTTGCCTGGTCGTTGATGATTTATCTTTGCGCTTTTAATGTTCCACTGTAGATTTGTTAGACATCCTTATTAATCGTGTCGTTTAATCATTCCTGAGCTGGATTGTTTCTCTCAAGTGAAAAAAAAACCACTTTCTTTTTATATTGTTATTCATCAGATCTCACAGTAGAAAATTCAAGAATCGTTGAAGAAGGATATCTCAGGAAGAAAAATATCGAAGATTAATATACAATAAGTGAACGATTTATCGCTATATTAATATATTTGTATATTGATTAACATTACTACCAACACAAAATTTGGAAAATTAATTATGGAAATTAATTATCTAATGAAAGTAACGGAAAGATGAAGTTGTGAAACTTGGACTTAATTAGACTATGGAAACAATTCCCTAATAAAGTTATTAAAAATAAAAGATAGTGAGCTACGTCAATTTTTAATTTCTTTCTTTTTTCTTCAAACTTTTGGCTATATAGCTTAGTAAGATAGGTGGGTACGAAAGTAATCGTACGAAAAATTATAGTACCGTGATCTTAAGCTGGAACTTTTTTCAAGGGAAGGTTCAATGTTGTTCCATTAGCAACTCAAGAATCGCATCCGTTTCGCGAGACGGCGTCAATTGACCCGTGGCCCCGTAATTGAATAGTCCTTAGTCTTCTTTTCCCAAGTGTGCAAGGATACCATTGGGTGTCGATGGAGGAAATGGACAAGAAAACCAATTCCTTTGCTCTTCCTCTCCGAGAGAGAGAACGTTATTCAAGAATGGCGAAGCTAGAAACGCCCAACGCCCAACGCTCAGCGAATTCCTTGACCTTTTCCTGAGTAAAAGGATTCTAAAAATAACGGCGAGGAAAATGAGCAAAACGATTGTTCGAGTTCCTCTTCCGATTCTCAGAGAACTTTCGTGATGTTTACGTTTAAAAGGCGAATGAATCGCTACTTCTCTTTACAGAGAGGCAAAATTCGCGAGATTCAGCTACAAGTACTTTTATTTTATATTAGATATATATAATGACGTTCGAAAATCTCAGGACAGTTATATACGTTTCAAAGCTGGATAAATGTAAATGATTGTAGAATTATACGATAGATTATCATTTAATTTGATACTTTATATATGACAGAGCAAGTAACCGATGTACAGAATGTAAGTGTGAGTTTATGCAAAGTTTATACGAAAAGTTTGAAATAAAAGTTTGTAATTCGCATCGAATATTGATGTTTCTGTGTTAAACATAGAAAGCGTTCGAAGATTTTTCCGCACGGGTGTAACTGTTATCGTGAATAAAGAGTACAAGCGAGTTCAATTTTAGAACCTCTCGTAAGATACTTCCTAATAAAAAATGAAAATGGCTTATAAAGATCGAAGTTATCGACAGGTTGTATCGTTATTGACAGGTTAAAAAGGCATGTTAGAAATCGAATCAAATTTGATTGACAGTGTAAGATCGAGAGTATAAGATCTCAAAATATGATGTTGAAATTTGCAATTCAAGGAGAATGTTGGTTGAAGGCTTATCACAGTTAGTTTAGTAAAGAAAGGAGCATGTTCTATTCGATGAATTTAACAAATTTTACATCCTTTGCTACAGCTCGTGTTTTGGTAACGCAATTTTGATAAAAAATTAGAAGTTTCTCATAAAAGCTTTTTGATAAGATATTACATGTTTTTTTTTAAATAAAGCAATTAAAAGTTTATTTTCTATGGTATTCCGACTTGTGTCTATACATATGGATTTTTAAAATGATTATCTTAGAATTTTAATTTTTGTCGCCATTTTAATGTCGACACGAATGTAAATGCTTTGTTTTTCTGGGACACTTGAGATATTTGGAATGATTAAAAGGTGGCGTTAACTCGTTCGATAACGTAATTCTAACGATATGACATGGTATTATGGAGCGTAGAATGGTCGAGAAAAATCATTTTCGTGATGTATTTGCTCGTATAATCGCGCACGCGACGCTAGTTCAACAACTAGTACTGGCAGCGTATCCTCGGATCGTTGCGTCGACGGAAAACGTCAAGGGAAATCGGGGGCAGTTAGATCAAAAATATGAACTCGATTCTCTCGTGATATTAAACTCATTGCTCTGTTTGAATTTCATTGAAGCTTGTATTGTCGAATCCATTAGGGGTTTGTTGGATTTTCAACACGTCTAATAATGAAAATTGTCCTGCAATTGATATCGCTTAGTCTTAACGTACTAATTATAATGTATCTTTTTTTATTCGCAGTTTGAATGTTGAAATTTTCACGAAAATAAGCAAACAATATTTAATATATTTCAATGACAGTTCGACAATGATTAACAATGTATTGTTCAAACGATTGGACTTTTTGCGAAAATACGAAATAGTCATATTTTGTCTTTCGGTAGATGAGATTGAACACTAATCGGTATGTACCAAGCAAGCCACGAAACAGCTAAGACTCAAATAGTTTAATGTTGTAAAGCCACGAGAATTCAAGACTTTAAACAGAGATTATAGGATTGCAAGTTGGTTTGCCAAGTCCTTGCATTGCATATTTGCATTTCCTACACAAGCGAGTTTGTACGAGTTACACGCAACATTCGCGGGACCTTCCGAAATACTCATTAAAATTCTTGCATTCGGATTTTCGAAGGACCATTGTGCAGCACGACACAATATTTCAAGAAAAAGCCAGCTAAAAGGAGTTCTTGATAAATCGCTTGAAAAAGTAGGGCGCTTATTAAACAGAATAAAACTAACTTTTTCACCCGTGTTTTTGCACAAAGAAATTGTTAGTTACCTTATCTTAACCATTAGTCTGTCATATTTAATAATATTGCAATGATTTAAGTTTTTCATGCATGCAATACTTGCATAAGCCGATAGAATCTTCTAGCTCGTAAAAATCTTGAATTGTTACTTTCTAAGAATAAGAAACCAGGGTACTAGGACTTGGCTATGTTACAGGACAGTCTTTCCCTTCTCCGCAATTGGACATTACTCGTCTGCTTATGTAGTGAGATTAAGAAATTGGCAAGAAGTGGAATCGATCAGTTCGTCTTTTGAATCATAACGTCGTGGAAGTGGTGACGCAACCGGAAAGAGACTGATTCTACGTAGAAATATAAATAAAATACACGGAATAAAATTTGTATTTTTATATACGAGGCTCTGTGCGTATTTAAATACGTTTCAACTTAATAAACTTCGCTGTAGTCTAGCACCTCTACTTATGTTTTTGTACTAAACTCTGCAAAACCTGTAATGTATACGATGTACATGAACATGTAATGACAATAAATATGTTTTATCAGACGCAGCATGCATTTTGGCACGATTAAACTTCCCACAAATACAGAAACACCCGTGGTGTAATAATATTTCTCAAAGTCAATAAAACCTATCGAAAGTCTCTCTTCATCGGCCACCTCGATCGTATTTCGTGGATCGCGTGGACACTCGAATTCAGAGCCGACAATCTATCCAAGCGGAATCGATCTGCATGAAACAATTATTAGCACGAAACTCCTGCCAGAAATGGAATATCCACGATATCTATCGACGGGGAACCACAGTTGGGGACCGTGGGTTGGATCGTGAGTGGTCTACGCCATAGCGAGAAATAGCCGCGAAGCGCGCGTTATCTGCGCGAACAAATGCGACCAATTATCCCAGGTGCATTCGCGTCGTGTGTAATTTTCAGCGATAAGAAAATGTTGCGATTACGAGAGACGAGCGAAATAAATAGAGATAAAGTGGTTGGTGGAAAAAGGAACGTGTTAGGGGAGGGAAAAGAAGCGAAAACGAAGGGAGAAAAAAAAAAAACAACGCACACGATCCTCCTACCGCTGTTGCTGGTAGGGCCGCGTCATGGCGGACAGTAGATGCACCATGCGATAGTCAGTGTATAAACGATTTATCATGCTTTTCCCTACTTTATTCAAACTGCATTTAGACACGCGCTGTTTCATTTGTACCGTGCTCCTCGGCGCCGGCGTTTCTTGTCAGGCCCAGGAACGGTTTGAGATCGCAAATGACTCGGTGATGAAGAGAAGTGCCAACAAACAGACACACTCGGCTCTAATTTCCTCTCCTAATCGAGATGCAGCTACGCAGGTTCATTTTTTACCGTGACTAGAATTTCGAGTAAACGTAGATCCTTCCCTTTTTTCATTTTATTTCTTCCATATCACGGAGGATGATTCTTTGTTGATTCTTCAAATACCTCGTTCTATTAACCGCTAGAAGAAAATTATTGATAAAAGAAGATCTTCCCGTAAAGCACAAGCTACGCGATAGAAAATCACGCGCAGAATTCTTCGTATAAATTGATATTTGAAATTTTGTTTAAATTTCGCCACGAACTTTTCCAACAAACCAATAAAAATGTGTATGGGAAAGTCGATCTCATAATATATGTTGAACTTTTACCGAAAGTAATTACACATAGAGACGACAATTGGTATTTGATTATGTATTTTGTAATATCGTTTAGTGTTCGATTAACTACGATCATGTACTTTTCAACGTTAACGAAGCCCCAGCTAATTTAAACCGTCCGGCAGTGCTTTCATCAGTGGCACGTCCTCGTCGCAATTGAGCTTTCAATTTTAGCTTCGATAAACAACAATTTCGATTTCACATTTCATGGACGTGCTTCCTGATCCGTTAATAACGAAATGTCGCCTGGCCGAATTCAGGGCTGAATTTTAACGCAATTTTCAAGCGAAATTTAATTTTTCACACGATCCTCGTTCGCGTAAAATTCATAGCGCGTTCCTTCTTCATCAAACTGAGTGTTCATCGCGTTCGCCGGCAACGACTTACAAATTCATTAATCGAAATATAGGTTGGTTATTAATTAGTCAACCCGAAGTAGGAGTCCCATGAATGATGTTTGATTTGGCGATTTCGGTGGTCGTTTAATGCAAAAGATTCTTAACCACACACAGCTCATTCTAGTACCACGCTGTTGGAAAATTTAATTAGACACTTTGGATTTCGTTCTCGTTATTTCAATGTAAACAAGTGTATCGTGCAGAGTATTTTATTTAATTGCTTGATTACACTAGCATCAATCATTATAATAGATTATTTGTAGATTGCAGATTATTATACATTTACGATGAATTTAGAGGTGAAAAATTAGACAGAATGCACATAATATTTTACAATACACAAAATATCCAAAGTGATGCTATAATGTCTTATACCCTTGGTTATATTTAAATTTATGCATCCCGATAGAAGAATTTAAGTAATTTAAATTTAGCTCAATAAATATTATTGACATAGAGATATTTCTAATAAAAATAATGGAGGAAAATGATAGTCATCTTTGGAATGGAATAATCCTTAGCTTTTTTCTTTTTAATAAATAATGTCCTATTTGTCAGTTTCGATGGTCTATTAATTTAGAAAAAGATCCGTGATATCTGTCCTAAAAAGGAGGTTCAATGGCTCTTAGACCCTTATTATGTCACTCACTCACTTGTTATGTAGGATCTTATTAAGGAAATTGCGCTTATTAGGGAGAAATATCGGGAAACGATCAAATCGATGAATTACTCGACTGATTGTGAGTAAGAAGTTTGAAAGGCGCTCTCTGAGATCGTTCAATTCTTCCCTTTGGGATTAATCTTTTTCTACTTTTATCCTTCCTCGCCTTGTGAAAGTTGCTGCGTTTGTGAAAAGCCGTGCGCGTAATCAAATATTAACAGAATTTCTACGCGTATTTTCTTCACACAGATACAACTAAAGCAGCAATAATAAATAATAATTCATGGCACGGATGATAGAATTCGAGAAGAATTTCTAGAATGTCAGTATGAAAAATTATTTCAAATCTCTATAATTTTCATTGACATGGAAAGATGAGCAAAAAACAAGAAATATTTACAAATCATTCATCATATTAAAATGTAGAAATAATTTAAACGTATCTAATAATTTCTGTTTTATTTATTTATTTTCCTAATAATCTACTTTAGTCAAATAACGTTAAACACACTAGAAACTTTATTTACTTAACGTATTATATAAATTCTAATATCACAATTTTCCTAAAATAAAATAAATTAATGTCGGCTTGTTAAAGAAGTACGATTAAAGAAGTACATTTATTTAGATTTCAATTCAGTCATAAAGTTGATTTTTCACTAGGATAATGTTTAATTTACGGATGTACAATGATGTACTAATTCAATGGGCGGCGGAGTTGCTTATTTTTAATTTGAAGTTTGTCCATTCATTAACAGGTAATTTGAAAGTTAATTCGAAATCAGTTCGCCTTCGAATCCTGCTGCCTCCATTTTCTCGTTAAAACTTCACCGAACGGGAGTACGAAACGAAAATTAACCGTCGTCGTAACGTCGATATCGACGAGGTGATACAAAGTAAACGCCATTGCAGTGGCGCATCATGCATTGATCCGATACGATAAATGTCGTCATGCATTATTAATATTTATTAGGTGAAAGGCTTTGCGATGAATCTTTCGCAACATTGTGTGAAACAAACGATGGTGACTGCAATGTTCGAAAAAAATATGCAAAAATTTTGGGATCGTTGGACGATCTGTTGGTATAGTACAATATGCAGATTTGGGCAACGTCCACGAAAAGGAAGATTAACGGAAACGTATATTAGATACATTGTATATTAGAAATATTGTATATTTTAATCGAAATATTATAGAAATTATAATGATATAATTTAATAACATAATTTACAATGTCAGCTTCTTTATCGCGTATTACTAGGTCTTTCGTAATCCTCTATTTTTACTGAATATTCTAATCCTCAATTTTATTTATTTGTTTAAAGAATATTTTTGGTTTTCAAGTGAACTTAAATAATCAACCTCTAGTTTTGAATTCTTTGACAGATACTGACTTTCCTGACACAAATGCCAGTGTCTAAACAGTTACTCCACTTAGCGAACCAGAAAACACATTCTCCGATATCAAATGAGTTATAATTAAACTTAAATTTAAATCAATTAAACGAAAGTTTGAAAATATGAAAGTAATTAAATTTTACATTCGTATTATACAGATTGTCGTTAACAACGATTTCACGATTGAACAATTACTCAAATATCGGATGATGTTCAACGTGAGGGAAACAATCGAGTGTACGATTCGTTTTAGCAAATTGTGAACCAACCACTTGGAGAGTTTGAATCTGGCTGAGGAAAGTGGCGAGAACAAGGAAGAAAATTCGAATGTCTCGGCGGGAATGCTGACGCGACACGAGGCGAAGCAGAGGGACGGAGGGACGATGATCCTCGTTCCTTTTCATCATCCGGAGTCTTTGGTGTCGTTCCTTTTCGACAAAGGGCAGGTAATTTTTCATTGCTACTGGCGACGTCGCGGTATGTGCAGTATTACGTGCGACCAAGTCTGCTTGAGATAGAGAGGAACGAAAAAGAGGGAAAGGGATCGGAGGGTGGAAAGGGTTGCAGCCGATATTAAAGACATCTCTTGCTGACAAACGAACGCGACCGTTTCTCTTCTGCAATTACGACAAAGCCACTTACTAATCTCGTCGTCTGATAATCCATTATCCTCAACCACCTACGTACTAATCCTAGATCTGACTTTTGGTAACGGTAACCATTACAACAAATCCTTCCGTCGAGTTTCCGCACTCTTGGAACCCTCTCGCTGTCTCTGTCGTTCTGGCTTTGTTTCTATGCAACGCACGTGTGTCTCGAATTACGTGCGTGCACGGAAACCCCTGTACAGGTTGATTCCGAAATTGATGGCTGCCTTCTTCCGCGTTTCGACGTTTGATGTCGCGTGTCAGTGGAAGAATTAATTTAGAGAGCTAGAGGGTTGTCGATTGTCCGATTAATTTGATGGGCGAGTTTACGAAACGTTATGGGAGGTTACCAGTATGTTGTTGGGATAATGTAGGTCTATAAAAAGCATAGAATGGTGAGTATACGCATGTAATATTAGAGTTTTACGAGTTATTAATTAACTAAATGGTAAATGCTATCTATTTTTGGTAAAATTGGCCTCCAATATTACTGGGTACGTTATGTCT